>NC_092092.1:27149468-27244468 GCF_045679555.1 Salvelinus alpinus
AGCAAGGAAGAAGCCACTGCTCCAAAACCGCCATAAAGAAGCCAGACTACGGTTTGCAACTGCACATGGGGACAAAGATTGCACTTTTCTGGTCTGATGAAACAAAAATAGAACTGTTTGGCCATAATGACCATCATTATGCTTGGAGGAAAAAGGGGGAGGCTTGCAAGCCAAATAACACCATCCCAACCGTGAAGCACGAGGGTGGCAGCATCATGTTGTGGGGGTGCTTCGCTGCAGGAGGGACTGGTGCATTTCACAAAATAGATAGAATCATGAGGGAGGAAACTTTGGTGGATATATTGAAGCAACATCTCAAGACATCAGTCAGGAAGTTAAAGCTTGGTCGCAAATGTGTCTTCCAAATGGACAATGACCCCAAGCATACTTCCAAAGTTGTGGCAAAATGGCTTAAGGACAACAAAGTCAAGGTATTGGGGTGGCCATCACAAAGCCCTGACCTCAATCCTATAGAGCATTTGTGGGCAGAACTGAAAAAGCGTGTGCGAGCAACGAGGCCTACAAACCTGACTCAGTTACACCAGCTCTGTCAGGAGGAATGGGACAAAATTCACTCAACTTATTGTGGGAAGCTTGTGGAAGGCTGATTGGTATAATCAGCTTTCAGTCAAATGCCACATTTATAGGTAATCTCACATGGCAAATTCTAGCAATTGAGACAAACCCATGTCCAAAAATTATTCAATCAATAATATTTTTCTACCCAGATGGGTAAATCCAAGGAGTCTCCAGCTGTCTACACCTGAAGAGGTGGACCCCAGTCTCAATGCAGCAGGCAACCTCAAATCACAGACCGGTTGAGGGGTCATCTTTTACTGTACCCACATATCCGTATAGCCCAATTTACATTGTTTAGCTGGTCACGTCTTCGCGGTATTGTTGAAAGTGTATTCCTGTGTTTCAGGTGGTGGGTCAGCAACCCACTCATCAGACACTGAGGACTCAGGGATCACCATGGTAGCCCCACCTATATCAGCAGTGGAAGCTAGAGTCACATCACCCTCCCCGTGATCATCCCCCCAGCACAGGTAGATTACACACAAGTATATTACACAACTAATTTGATGACCTCCGAAAATCACGGTTCATCCCCAACCACCCCTTCACCCATAGCAACTCGCTCAGAGGGCCCTCTTGTCATGTGTTGATGAAACTTTGAGTGGTGAGGGGATCAATAAATGCATCAACTTCAGGACTCATGACTTAAGTTATGCAATTTGTTCCACATTCAAATAATAACATGAAATTCAAATTCCCCGTCATTTTACAAGATATAAACATCTAACAGTTAAACATTTAATTTGGGCGGTATTCCATTTGTTATGTGTAAAGCTGTGAAATCTTTTTTTTATGCACGTGGGATATACATTAGGCATACCTCCATTCTTCTGTATGAAACTGCACAAACTTATCACTTTGCTTGTTGGGATACCACGTCGCTCTGGAGCCTGCAGCCTTGCTGGCATGGTCGAAGGTGCTATTGGAGGGTCTAATTTTCTCCTACACCCTCAATTTTCACTCCCTCAGCTTTGGGACACTTGTGCATATGGTGAACGCCAAATGTAGGGGCGAGGGGGATTTGGGATTCAGCCTCAGAAATACTATTTCATACAGATGTATCTTCTAATTATAACATTTTTCTATGGTGTGCTCATGCCAATCTCACTCCTGCTGTGTGTCCTAACCCGAGCCTGTTGAAGAGGAGTGGAGCAGGACGAGCAGGGAAGACTTCCTGTCCTGCGGACACTGAGCTGGGCCCAGAGGGGAGTCAGAGTACAGCCTGGAGCTGAGAAGGGAGGTGCAGGACGAGAGGCTGACGCAGACTGCACTAGCCCTGCATCGCTCTGGCTAAGGAAGACGCCAGGTACTGATAGACATGATGAAGAGGTCCCTTGATCCAGTTTGAATCCTAACCCCCACACCCTAAGGGACAGTCAAATGTCCCAAGATTAAAACCCGGAGAACCCTTTGGAAGTGCTTTCAGTCTAGGAAATCTGGCCTTGGTGTGCACCATGAATGCTGATGTCAAACTCTGGTCCAACACAAGCTCTTCATGGTAACTCAATGACAAATAAATCATTTATAAAACTGTCCTTTTTCCAGGTTGAGGAATCTGTGGGAGGCAGAGGAGAGATGGAGGGAGGAGCAAGGCAAACATTTAACATTTAAGTCATTTAGCTGACGCTCTTATCCAGAGCGACTTACAAATTGGAAAGTTCATACATATTCATCCTGGTCCCCCCGTGGGGAATGAACCCACAACCCTGGCGTTGCAAGCGCCATGCTCTACCAACTGAGCCACACGGGACCGAGGGTGACCTTAACCTGTCTCCGGTGGCTGAGACAACTGTGGCCTCCACCACCTCTGTGGTCTTCACCAAACAGTCGCCTGCCTGCAGCAGCTAAGAGGAAATAGACTACCCAGATCACCCTGGAGTTTGGGATAGATAGGACTGTAAGACCTGTTTGCTAGTGGCAGATTAAAAACAGACATTTTCAGATCATGGTCTATCAAATCATAACAGTCCTCTATGTTAACATGCATTTCACACAATTCTTCTGATAATAAAATAATTATCAGAATTACATAGGTGGGAGTATTGTTTCATGATTCACAGTCATTGTTTGGTATAGATGCTATAGTTGTAGAAAGAGGCACTGACAAACCAGTTAGCTCCTGCTGCAGCCTTCACTGTAAAATATAACACGTTGCAGCGTTGCTTCAATAGTGCTTGAAAGAGAGGAACCCTTTAAAAAAAGAAGTCTGTTGAAGGCCAATTAGAAGAATCAACATTTTATTTACACAAACCAAAAGGTTTTTCAGCATGCATATTCAACATAGAAGAATTTAGGCTATATATAAACTCTTGATTACGTTTTATTTTTACTGCACACACCTGGGCACCATAGAAAATGTGCTTAAGTTAGGAAACACTACCTGGACCCTTTTTGGTATTTCAATAAAAAAGTTGTAGTAGACATAGCACAAAACATTTCAGGAAAATTCTTGAAAATCTGTTGAAGTTACATAAAAACACTTTTCTGACAATTAGAGGAGTTTAGAAAAAAGTAACAATGCATATAAACAAATTATTTTCTTTGAGAGACTAAAAACAAGTCTCTAGAGCGAAATGGAGGGGGAAAAAACGGCAGTTAAGCAAATCGGTCTATCTATTAGATGGAGGTGTGAATGACATGAGGTCACTGGGGCACATTGACTGTCTCACTCTGTCCATCTGATCAGGGGTGAACAGCAACATGTCCGACTCAACTGGCTGGAGGAGAGAGAAGAGATTTAGGAGAATGAAGTGGGGACAGCATGGGTCAGTTGATGAATTGAGAAGAATGCATGCCTAATAGTACAAATACGGTTTTCAGATCACCAAAGTGAAAAGTGATCCAACACCAAATGAAATCATACTTTATACATGCGAGAAAGAAGAGGGTAAAACAAGGAAGTTAACCTTTGTGGTCCGTGGGGTGAACATTTGTGCCAAACTGGGAAACGCTGTGATGGGAGTGAGGAGGGAATACAAAAATGACTTGATTGAAAAAAACAAATCCACCATAAAGAATACAAATATCCAGGTCAAAGCCTATCCAAGTGTCAAAACCCAGGTGAACACACACACTTACCTGTGGGAGACGACGCTTCCTCCCAAGTGGGCTCTCCAGACTGAGCCATCGGACTCTCCATTTCTACGTCTATCGCCATGGGCGACAGCATCTCCTCGTCAACAGCCAGCTCCCGTGGTGACAGGTTGCAGCTTGCTACAGGCTGGAGGTAGCGCTCAAACTCCAATCCCAGAAAACTCTAGTGTATTTAGAGAAAACAATTACCTATTGCCGGTCATACATTAAGAGATGCTCAGCTCAACTACATGACCAAAAGTGTGGCCTCCTGCTCAAACATCTCATTCCTAAATCATGAGCATTAATATGGAGTTGTTCCCCCATTTGCTGCTATAACAGCCTCCAGGGAAGGCTTTCCACTGGTTTTGGATCATTGCTGCGGGCACTTGCTTCCATTCAGCCACAAGAGCATGAGTAAGGTCTGGCACTGATGTTGGGCGATTAGGCCTGGCTCGCAGTCTGCGTACCAATTCATCCAAAAGGTGTTCGATGGGGGGGGGGGGGTCGATGTCAGGGCTCTGTGTAGGCCAGTTTGTCCACACCGATCTCAACAAACAATTTCTGTATGGACCTCACTTTGTGCATGGGGGCATTGTCATGCTGAAACAGGAAATGGCCTTCCCCAAACTCTTTTTCAACAAAGTTGGCAGCACAGAACCATCTAGAATGTCATTGTATGCTTCAGTGTTAAGATTTCCCTTCACTAGAACTATGGGGCCTAGCCTGAACCATGAAAACCGGCCCTAGAACATTATTCCTCCTACACCAAACTTCAAGGTTGCCAATATAAATTCGGGCAGGTAGTGTTCTCCAAGCATCCGCCAAACCGAGATTCTTCCGTCGGACTGCCAGATGGTGAAACGTGATTCATCACTCCAGAGAAGGCATTTCCACTGCCCCAGAGTCCAATAGCAGCGAGCTTTACACCACTCTTGGTATTTGGCAAAATGATCTTAGTCTTTGTCCGCACAAAGACTAAGACTGCTCAGCCACGGAAACCCATTTCATGAAGCTCCCGATGAACAGTTCTTGTGCTGACGTTGCTTCCAGAGGCAGTTTGGAACTTGGTAGTGAGTGTTGCAACTGAGGACAGACTATTATTACGTGCTTCTGTGAGCTTGTGTGGCCTACCCCTTTGTGGTTGAGCTGTTGTTGCTCCTAGACATTTCCACTTCACAATAACAGCACTTACAGTTGACTAAGGCAGCTCTAGCAGGGCAGAAATTTGACAAACTGACTTGTGGGAAAAGTGGCATCCTATGACGATGCCACGTTGAAAGTCACTCAGCTCTACTGCCAATATTTGTCTATGGAGATTCCATTGCTGTTTGATAAATGTTATACTCCGATCAGCAACAGCTGTGGCTGAAATAGCTGAATCCACTAATTTGAAGGGGTGTACACACACACACAGATATATATATATATATAAATGTCCCTTTTTCAGGACCCCGTCTTTCAAAGACAATTAGTAAAAATCCAAATAACTTCACAGATCTTCATTGTAAAGGGTTTTAACAACTGTTCTCCATGCTTGTTCAATGAACCATAAACAATTAACATGCACCTGTGGAACGGTCGTTAAGACACTAACAGCTTACAGACGGTAGGCAATTAAGGTCACAGTTATGAAAACTTAGGACACCAAAGAGGCCTTTCTACTGACTCTGAAAAACAGCAAAAGAAAGATGCCCAGGATCCCTGCTCATCTGCGTGAACATGCCTTAGGCATGCTGCAAGGAGGCATGAGGACTGCAGATGTGACCACGGCAATAAATAGCAATGTCCGTACTGTGAAACGCCTAAGACAGAACTACAGGGAGACAGGACGGACAGCTGATCGTCCTCACAGTGACAGACCACGTGTAACACCTGCACAGGATCGGTACATCTGAACACCACACCTGCGGGACAGGTACAGGTTGAGAGAGGCTGGACTGGGGACTTACAGGCCTGTTGTAAGGCAGGTCCTCAACAGACATCACCGGCAACAACGTCGCCTATGGGCACAAACCCACCGTCGCTGGACCAGACAGGACTGGCAAAAAGTGCTCTTCACTGACGAGTCGCGGTTTTGTCTCACCAGGGGTGATGGTCGGATTCGCGTTTATCTTCAAAGGAATGAGCGTTACACCGAGGCCTGTACTCTGGAGCGGAATCGATTTGGAGGTGGAGGGTCCGTCATGGTCTGGGGCGGTGTGTCACAGCATCAGACTGCCTGCAATGACATGCTCAGTCTCAACGCTGTGCATTACAGGGAAGACCTCCTTCATGTGGTACCCTCCCTGCAGACTCATCCTGACAATGCCACCAGCCATACTGCTTGTTCTGTGTGTGATTTCCTGCAAGACAGGAATGTCAGTGTTCTGCCATGGCAAGCGAAGAGCCCAAATTTCAATCCCATTGAGCACGTCTGGGACCTGTTGGATCGGAGGGTGAGGGCTAGGGCCATTCCCCCCCAGAAATGTCCGGGAACTTGCAGGTGCCTTGGTGAAAGAGTGGGGTAACATCTCACAGCAAATCTGGTGCAGTCCATGCGGAGGAGATGCACTGCAGTACTTAATGCAGCTGGTGGCCACACCAGATACCGACTGTTACTTTTGATTTTGACCCCCTCTTTGTTCAGGGACACATTATTCCATTTCTGTTAAGTTCCACAGACATGTGACTGTTCAGTTTATGTCTGTTGTTGAATCTTATGTTCATAAAAATATTTACACATGTTAAGTTTGCTGAAAATAAACGCAGTTGACAGTGAGGACGTTTCTTTTTTTGCTGAGTTTATATACTCACACACCAGTATCTCCTTTGCCAAAACACTTACCTCAGTGATATAAGTATTTGGAGTCACTGTCACGTCGGCAGTAGCTGGAACGCTGAGGGAGACCTGGACAGTAGGAGAGGAGGGCACCAGGCAGGGAGAGGAGGGCACCAGGCAGGGTGAGGAGAGGGGAGATAGGCTGTCCTCGGTAGGTTTTGGCCTGGCTGGGTTGGAGGAGAGGGTGAAGCTGAAGGCAGGGCTCCTGACTGGGGAGAACTCTGCTCCATGGGTGGGAGTGTGGGGCAGTGAGGGAGAGAGGGGAAGCCTTGGTGAGATGGGTAGGCTGATATCGTAGGCCTCTAAATCTTCTTCTCTGTCCTGGAGTGAGGGAGAGGATAGGATCGAGTGGGTAGCCACAGTGCTGCTCACTTCAGGCATGGCCAGGAGCTCCGATTGGTTGGGCTCCTCTGTGGCCAACACCGATTGGCTGAAGGCTTCTTGGGGCATTTCGTCATAGGTCAGCTGTTGTGTGTTGGATGGCGATTGGCTCATTTTCTCAGACTCACAACTCTCAATGTGCTCCTCATGGCAAACAGTGGGTGCTGTAACAACCTCCGATTGGTCACAAGCTTCCTGCGTGCTCTTGGGCTCTGGTTGGTCAGGAGTGACTTCATTCTGGACCGAGACTAGCTCTGGTTGGTAGCTGGGGACTTCCTCTGACTGGGCGTCTATCAAAGCTTCCTTGACTGGTGAGAAGCAGAGAGAGACTCTGGTGGGGCTATTCTGGGCGGGGGCCAGGGTGCAGAGTGGGGTGCCATCAGACAGACGGGTAGGGGAGAGCCTGGAGCAGGCAGGGGTGAGGGAGGAGAAAGCAGGGGTGAGGGTGGAGCGAGCAGGGGTGAGGGTGGAGCGAGCAGGGGTGAGGCGGGGGAGAGTAGAGGGTTGTGCAGCTGCAGCAGCGTTGGAATGGAGGGTTCTGACGGGGGTGGAGAACTTGGTGACAGAGCAGGGAGATGCCTGAGGCGGCCTGGCAGCTACACGGGTTGATCTCCTCACAAAGCCTAGAAAGACAGAGACAATACAGCAGTCAGTAAATTCCCAACTCCCTCACTAGTTGGTACCTTTAACACTGACAGAGGGAGATGTCAGCGGTCTTCCAGGCCCGAGCTAACCCTCCGTCCTTTCAGCATGCCATTCTATGCATCTTCCTCTGCCTCCATCCATATCTATGTGCATCACAGCAGTTGAGGGGAAGCGTGGGTGAAGAACAGCAGAAGTATGACTCTCACCTGTGAGTTTGGCGGGACTCTCCACCTGGAAGAAGCCTCCCTGGAACACCACCACCGGTGACTCTGGGGCCAAGGTCTCTGCCTGGGGGTCCTGAGGAGCTGGAGCAGGGTCGTCAACAGCACTGCCTGGCCCTGCAGCCTGGACTGCCTTCTCTGCCTCTGCAGCCTGCCGCTTGACCTTAATAGCAGCCTTGATGGCAGCCAGACGAGACTTGGCGGCAGCACCACCGACAGGCTTAGCCACCGGAGCAGAGGCCGGCTTCTTGACCACCTTCCTCTGTCGTGGTGGGGGCTTTCTCTCCTCCTGCCAACCCTTAGACTCTGCTTCCTTCAGAGCACCAAACTTCTTGTTCACGTCTTCTACCTGAAAGAGGAAGAGTCGAACAAGGTGAGCGAGGAAAGAAGAGGGGGTGCCTTTTTAGAAAGCTTGCATCCACATTTTCAACCTTTTAGAATGCTGTACCAATCTAGGTGGTAATTCTTCCTAGAGGTAGCAGTCAAGCATAAACAGACTAACCACCCGTGTCTGTTCATCTAATTCTACACACACACACAGTAGCAGACCATGTCCTCCTAGTCACTATCCCACCTGGTAGTAGACCATGTCCTCCTAGTCACTATCCCACCTGGTAGTAGACCATGTCCTCCTAGTCACTAACCCACCTGGTAGTAGACCATGTCCTCCTAGTCACTATCCCACCTGGTAGTAGACCATGTCCTCCTAGTCACTATCCCACCTGGTAGTAGACTATGTCCTCCTAGTCACTAACCCACCTGGTAGTAGACCATGTCCTCCTAGTCACTATCCCACCTGGTAGTAGACCATGTCCTCCTAGTCACTAACCCACCTGGTAGTAGACCATGTCCTCCTAGTCACTAACCCACCTGGTAGTAGACCATGTCCTCCTAGTCACTATCCCACCTGGTAGTAGACCATGTCCTCCTAGTCACTATCCCACCTGGTAGTAGACCATGTCCTCCTAGTCACTAACCCACCTGGTAGTAGACCATGTCCTCCTAGTCACTAACCTACCTGGTAGTAGACCATGTCCTCCTAGTCACTAACCCACCTGGTAGTAGACCATGTCCTCCTAGTCACTATCCCACCTGGTAGTAGACCATGTCCTCCTAGTCACTAACCCACCTGGTAGTAGACCATGTCCTCCTAGTCACTAACCCACCTGGTAGTAGACCATGTCCTCCTAGTCACTAACCCACCTGGTAGTAGACCATGTCCTCCTAGTCACTATCCCACCTGGTAGTAGACCATGTCCTCCTAGTCACTATCCCACCTGGTAGTAGACCATGTCCTCCTAGTCACTAACCCACCTGGTAGTAGACCATGTCCTCCTAGTCACTAACCCACCTGGTAGTAGACCATGTCCTCCTAGTCACTATCCCACCTGGTAGTAGACCATGTCCTCCTAGTCACTAACCCACCTGGTAGTAGACCATGTCCTCCTAGTCACTAACCCACCTGGTAGTAGACCATGTCCTCCTAGTCACTAACCCACCTGGTAGTAGACCATGTCCTCCTAGTCACTATCCCACCTGGTAGTAGACCATGTCCTCCTAGTCACTAACCCACCTGGTAGTAGACCATGTCCTCCTAGTCACTAACCCACCTGGTAGTAGACCATGTCCTCCTAGTCACTAACCCACCTGGTAGTAGACCATGTCCTCCTAGTCACTAACCCACCTGGTAGTAGACCATGTCCCAGAAGCCTTGCAAGTCGGTGCATGTGGTGATCTTCTCTCCTCTGCCAAGCTCACAGTCATCCACCAGGCCAGAGAACTGACCAAACCTCTCCTTCATCAGCAGCCTGGCCTGCCCCACCGCAGTACGCATACGGTCACGCACTTCACAAAGGGATGGATATAAACATTGAGGAAATGTTGTAGGTTGCATTTCGCTAATAGAAATCTAAATTTACCACTTAAGATGGTTAAAAGACATGAAGTCACTCACTCTCTTCAGGGATAGAGGCATCATCCACCCTGGGCTCCCACTGCTGACAAAATGCTTTCAGTCTCTCGGTCTCACTGACCACCACCAACCTGACAGACACAGACATTCACATATCACACGATACAACACTTGTCTAGGTCAGGAACTTCGCTGTTGACTTGGTTTCATATAATATGCATGATAGTTTGTCAGCTAAAATGTAACCCTCACCTAAAGTAGGGCACATCATGCTCTGGTTCCTGGGGACACTGAGGGGCCAGAGTAGGAGAAGGCGTGGATTGAACAGGGGACTTGGCAGGAGAGGGAGCACTGAGCTCCATTTTGGGCACCAAGTCAGAGAGCCAGAGTGGCACAGGTGGTAGTACAAAGGCAGGGACACTGCAGAGAGGAGGATGAAGATTTAAAACATAGAAAATGACAATATGTTTTCAAATATGCATCTGTAATGCACCTAATAAATATTACAAGGGAATCTAAAATATGTTAGAGGGATACAGACTGATCAAAGAAGAGTGGAGAAACCCACAATGTGTTACCTTGGTTTGAAGAAGGAGTCTGCAGAGCGGGGGGTGAGAGGGGTGGGCTTGAAGGTGGACAGGCCTGCTGGAGCCTGGAACACAAAGCCCTGAGGAGCGAAGGAGGACAGGGTAGGGGCTGAAGGGAGGAGGGAGGAGGCCTGGGCTGGGACAGGTTCTGGATCAGCAGGGGCTACCATCTTCTCCTCCTTTACACTGGGTGGTGGGGGGCTAGCAGCCCTGGGCTCCTCCACTGGCTTTTTCACTTTTACAGCAGCTTGCGTATTGCTTTCAGTATTTCCTAAAGAATGTCAAAATGTACTTTTAATTTTTTTTTATGCAGAAATAAAAAAATGGGGTAAACCACATAAAATGTTGTAGAGGAATAATGCATATGAAGCGTGGGATGTCAGCTGCCAAAGCTCACCCCTGGTGTTCCTCCCTCTGCCAACAGGTGGTGCTGCAGACTGCTTGGCATTTGATCTGGTCTTGGGAGCTGCAGCAGGTTTGTCCTTTGCCACAGGGGCCACAGAGACCAAAGGCCTGTTAGCTGACCTTGTGGATGGGGCTCTGACAACTGGTTCATTTGCAGGAAAGTGGAAAAAGAAGAGTTATGTTACAAGTCAAGGAAGTTTATCGGGGTTAAATAATTGGCTAAACAAAATGTTTGGGGCGTAATGTATAGAACAGCTGACAGATTATTGTCATGGTTAGAAGTGTTACCTATAGTGATCTTGGTTCTCCTGGTTGACCTGACCACAGCTGGTTCAACTAAGACAGAACCAGGTCAAGTTAAGGGGTTAGCAGTCAGTACATACAGGTGTTGAATTAAGCACACCATTCAATGATTATATAGGGTGGGAAATAGTTTGAGTTAAAGTGGGGGTAAAAACAACAACCTTTTCTTGAAGCAGGGACAGTGTCAACAGTCTGTGGTGCCTAGGTCAATGGAACAGAGAAAATACAGCATTTTGTCAATTATATGGTTATTCCAAAAAGCTGCTATTATAGTTATTGACTAAATAATCGAATAGAAAATCTTATATAAAATATGTGCAGAACAAAATGCAGACTTTGTAGTTTTTTTTTTTTTTATCACCTTGGGGGACTGCTGCCTCATGGTTGAGCGCGTCACTCTGGTGGATTGGGGCTGGACCACTGCCGTTGTTGCCTGGTAAGAGGAAAAGGCAAGGCCACGTTATGACAACGTAACACCACTAAATCCTTGCTTATACCTGGTGCTAACTGGCATCCTTTTTCCTGGTCTTGTCCACAATCGGATTGTTACCACATTTTCAAATGGGTTTACACATGGTAGTAAAATGTCTCATCCAGGCACTGTGCCCACATTGTGACCAGATTTCCTGGTCCCTCCCTGTATGCAAAGTTGACAGATATTCTTTCAAAAATAAAATGTATTTTAAAACATATTGCTGTCCTAAGTCAATTGTGCCAGCTGTCAATGATTGAAGGTAGGATAATGAGGATTTAAATGGTGTCACTGTCCAGATTAGTCTACACTTGAGAGATACACAGACAATGCGTGCCCGACTACCTCCGGTGGTGGTCAGGAAGATCTGATCAAAATCAGACCACAATGTGTCTTTTGATCGTCTACACCAGTCTACAAATATGGGCACTATTAGGATGTGGACACAATCAGGACAAAGGACGCATGTTAGCACCAGGTATAAACGTGGCTTAAGAACACCAGTTCTGTTCTTATATCAGTGGAGGCTCCTCAGAGGAGAAAGGGGAATTTCATAAAAAAATAGCAAAACAAAAAAAAAGCTATCATTTTTTAGATATATTTTTTTAGATAAAACTATCCTAAATATAGCCACGTCACCAAATAATTGATTAAAACACACAGTTTTGCAACAAAGGCCTACAGCAGCCTCAACACCATGGTGTAGCCGGAGGACAGTTAGTTTCCGTCCTCCTCTGGGTACATTGACTTCAATACAAAACCTAGGAGGCTCATGGTTCTCACCCCCTTCCACAGTAATTATGACAACTTCCGGAGGACGTCCTTCAACCTATCAGAGCTCTTGCAGTATGAACTGATATGTCGACGCAATCAAAGGATCAGAGAATGAATCTACTACTGAAAGCATAAGCTATAGCTAGCTAGCACTGCATAAAATGTGGTGAATAGTTGCCTCAGAGAGAAAGACAACAGTTGAACAGTTTAACAAATTGATTTCTTCCAAAACTAAGGAGAAGCGAGAGAAAGACAGCGCTAGCTACAGCGGCTTGTGAAAGTATTCACCTCCTTGCCATTTTTACTATTTTGTTGCCATACAACCTGGAATTAAAATAAATAAATAAAAATTGGGGGGGGGTTGTATCATTTGATTTACACAACATGCTTACCACTTTGAAGATGCAAAATATTTTTTCTTGTGAAACAAACAAGGAATAAGACAAAAAAAAGGGAACTTATAAGTGCATAACTATTCATCCCCCAAGGTCAATACTTTGTAGAGCAACCTTTTGCAGCAATAACATCTGCAAGTCTCTTGGGGTATGTCTCTGGAAGCGTCGCACATCTAGCCACTGGGAGTTGTGCAAAACTGCTCCAGATCCTTCAAGTTGGATGGGTTCCGCTGGTGTACAGCAATCTTTAAGTCATACCACAGATTCTCAATTGGATTGAAGTCTGGGCTTTGACTAGGCCATTGCAAGACATTTAAAATGTTTCCCCTTAAACCACGAGTGTTGTTTTAGCAGTATGCTTAGGGTCATATTCCTGCTGGAAGGTGAACCTCCGTCCAAGTCTCAAATCTCTGGAAGACTGAAACAAATTCCTCTCAAGAATTTCCCAGTATTTAGCGCCATCCATCATTCCTTCAATTCTGACCAGTTTCCCAGTCCCTGCCAATGAAAAACATATTTTTTCACCTTTATTTAAGCAGGTAGGCCAGTTGAGAACAAGTTCTCATAAAGCAAAGCAGTGCGACAAAAACAACAGAGTTACACATAAACAAACGTACAGTATATAAGACAATCGAAAACCTCTAACAATGTACAGTGTGTGCAAATGTAGAAGATTAGGAAGTAAAGGCAATAAATAGACCATAGAGGTGAAATAATAATTTTTTTGCATTAACACTGGAGTGATAGATGTGCAGATGATGATGTGCAAGTAGAGATACCGGGTGCAAAAGAGCAAGAAGATAAATAACAATATGGGGATGTAGTTGGGTGTGCCATTTACAGATTGGATGTGTACAGGTACAGTGATCGGTAAGCTGCTCTGACAGCTGATGCTTACAGTTAGAGAGGGAGATATAAGTCTCTAGCTTCAGTGATTTTGCAATTCGTTCCAGTCATGGGCAGCAGAGAACTGTAAAGAAAGGCGGCCAAAGTAAGTGTTGGCTTTGGGGACGACCAGTGAAATATACCTGCTGGAGCGCGTGCTATGGGTGGGTGCTGCTATGGTGACCAGTGAGCTGAGATAAGGTGGGGCTTTACCTAGCAAAGACTTATAGATGACCTGGAGCCAGTGGGTTTGGCGACGAATATGAAGCGAGGGCCAGCCAACGAGAGGATACAGGTCGCAGTGGTAGGTAGTATATGGGGCTTTGGTGACAAAACGGATGGCACTGTGATAGACTGCATCCAATTTGCTGAGTAGAGTTTTAGAGGCTATTTTGTAAATGATATTGCCAAAGTCAAGGATCAGTAGGATAGTCAGTTTTACGAGGGTATGTTTGGCAGCATGAGTGAAAGAGGCTTTGTTGCGAAATGGAAGCCGATTCTAGATTTAATTTTGGATTGGAGATGCTTAATGTGAGACTGGAAGGAGAGTTTACAGTCTAACCAGACACCTAGGTATTTGTAGTTGTCCACATATTCTAAGTCAAAACCATCCAGAGTAGTGACGCTAGTCAGGCAGACAGGTGCAGACAGCAATCGGTTGAAGAGCATGCATTTAGTTTTTCTAGCATTTAAAAGCAGTTGGAGGCCACGTAATGAGTGTTGCATGGCATTGAAGCTCGTCTGGAGGTTAGTTAACAGTGTCCAAAGAAGGGCCAGAAGTATACAGAATGGTGTCGTCTGCGTAGAGGTGGATCAGAGAATCACCAGCAGCAAGAGCGACATCATTGATATATACAGAGAAAAGAGTAAGCCCGAGAATTGAACCTGTGGCACCCCCATAGAGACTGCCAGAGGTCCGGACAACAGGCCCTCCAATTTGACACACTGAACTCTGTCTGAGAAGTAGTTGGTGAAGCAGACGAGGCAGTCATTTGAGAAACCAAGGCTATTGAGTCTGCCGATAAGAATGCGGTGATTGACAGAGTCGAAAGCCTTGGCCAGGTGAATGAATACGGCTGCACAGTATTGTCTTTTATCGATGTCGGTTATGATATCGTTTAGGACCTTGACCAGCTCTGAAATCGTTTAGGACCCATGACCAGCTCTGAAACCAGATTGCATAGCGGAGAAGGTACGGTGGGATTCGAAATGGTCGGTGATCTGTTTGTTAACTTGGCTTTCGAAGACCTTAGAAAGGCAGGGTAGGATAGATATAGATCTGTAACAGTTTGGGTCTAGAGTGTCTCCCCCTTTGAAGAGGGGGATGACCGCGGCAGCCTTCCTATCTTTGGGGATCTCAGACGATACGAAAGAGAGGTTGATCAGGCTAGTAATAGGGGTTGCAACAATTGCGGCGGATAATTTTAGAAATTGAGAGTTCAGATTGTCTAGCCCACCTGATTTATAAGGATCCACATTTTGCAGCTCTTTCAGAACATCAGCTGTCTGGATTTGGGTGAAGTAGAAGCGGGGGGGCTTGGGCAAGTTGCTACAGGGGGTGCAGAGCGGTTGGTCGGGGTAGGGGTAGCCAGGTGGAAAGCATGGCCATCCGTAGAAAAATGCTTATTGAAATAATCAATTATCGTGGATTTATCGGTGGTGAAAGTGTTTCCTAGCATCAGTGCAGTGGGCAGCTGGTGCTCTTATTCTCCATGGACTTTACAGTGTCCCAGAACTTTTTGGAGTTTGTGCTACAGGATGCAAATTTCTGTTAGAAAAAGCTAGCCTTAGCTTTCCTAACTGACTGTGTATATTAGTTCCTAACTTCCCTGAAAGTTTCATATCGCGGGGGCTATTCAATGCTAATGCAGAAAGCCACAGGATGTTTTTGTGTCAAGGGCAGTCAAGTCTGGGGTGAACCAAGGGCTATATCTGTTCTTAGTTCTACATTTTTTGAACGGGGCATGCTTATTTAAGATGGTGAGGAAAGCACTTTTAAAAGAGCAACCAGGCATACTCTACTGACAGGATGAGGTCAATATCCTTCCAGGATACCCAGGCCAGGTTGATTAGAAAGGCCTGCTCGCTCAAGTGTTTTAGGGAGCGTTTGACAGTGATGGTGGTCGTTTGACCGCGGACCCATTACGGACGCAGGCAATGAGGCAGTGATCGCTGAGATCCTGGTTGAAGAGAGCAGAGGTGTATTTAGAGGGCAAATTGGTCAGGATGATATCGCCAGAGGGTGCCCATGGTTACAGATTTAGGGATGTACCTGGTAGGTTCCTTGATAATTTGAGTGAGATTGAAGGCATCTAGTTTAGATTGTTGGACGGCCGGGGTGTTAAGCATATCCCAGTTTAGGTCACCCAACAGTACGAGTTCTGAAAATAGATGGGGGGCAATCAATTCCCATATGGTGTCCAGGGCACAGCTGGGGGCTGAGGGGGGTCTATAACAGGCGGCAACGATGAGAGACTTGTTTCAAAGGTGGTTTTTAAAAGTAGAAGCTCAAATTGTTTGTGCACAGACCTGGTCAGTATGACAGAACTCTGCAGGCTAACTCCGCCCCGTTTGGCAGTTCTATCTTGTTGGGAAATGTTGTAGTTGAGGATGGAAATTTCTGGATTTTTGGTGGCCTTCCTAAGCCCAGATTCAGACACGGCTAGGACATCAGGTTTGGCGATGTGTGCTAACACAGTGAATAAAACAAACTTAGGGAGGAGGCTTCTGATGTTAACATGCATGAAACCAAGGCTTTTACGGTTACAAAAGTCAACAAATTAACCTCTACTCTAGGAGGAGTAGGCTAAGGGTACGGCTAAAGGCTATAAGAACTGGTCGTCTACTGCGTTCGGAACAGAGAGTAAATGGAGCAGGTTTCTGGGTGCGTAAGAATAGATTCAAGGCATAACGTACAGACAAGGGTATGGTAGGATGTGAGTACAGGAGGTAAACCTAGGCATTGTGACGATGAGAGGTTTTGTCTCTAGAGGCAACAGTTAAGCCAGATGAGGTCCCCGCATATGTGAGGTGGGACAAAAGGGATATCTAAGGCATATTGGGCAGGGCTGGGGGCTCTACAGTGAAATAAGACAAATCACTAACCAAAACAGCAATAGACAAGGCATATTGACATTAGGGAGAGGCATGTGTAGCCAAGTGATCATAGGTGAGTAGTAACAATAGGTGAGTCAGGGAGCCGATTCAGTAGTTGCTTACGCTAGGCGAGCTGGAGACACAGAAATTCAGACAGCTAGCGGGCCGGGGCTAGCAGATGGGCCTTTGGCGTCGTCGCAACGAAAGTGCCTGTTGAAACCACCTCGGACGATTACGTCGGCAGACCAGTCGTGATGGATCGGCGGGGCTCCGTGTCAGCAGATATGCTCTGGGTTGATATCGTGCTGTGCAGACTGGCAGGTATTGACCGAGCTGAGGCTGGCTGGTGTCCGAGTTAACGGTGAAGACCGCTAGCAGTGGCTAACTGACTACTAGCTATTTAGCTGGTTAGCTTCTGATTGGGGTACCGGTTCTAAAACATAAAAATAGCAGCTCCGTACCACATAGGGTCCGTAGATGGAAAGTGAGATTAAAATATATACGGGGGGGAAAAAACGAGGAAAACGATTTTTACACGGGACAGGACGGTACAAGACAAAACACACATCCGACTGCTACGCCATCTTGGATGATGCTGCCACCACCATGCTTCACTGTGGAGATGGTGTTCTCTGGGAGATGAGGTATTGGGTTTGCGCCAGACATAGTGTTTTCCTTAATGGCCAAAAAGCTCAATTTTAGTCTCATCTGACCAGAGTACCTTCTTCCATATGTTTGGGGAGTCTCCCACATGCCTTTTGGTAAACACCAAACGTGTTTGCATATTTTTTTATTTAAGCAATGGCTTTTTTTCTGGCCACACTTCCGTAAAGCCCAGCCCTGTGGAGTGTACAGCCTAAAGTGGTCCTATGGACAGATGCTCCACAGCAGAGATTAGAGTTTTGCAACTCCTTCAGGGTTATCTTTGGTGTCTTTGTTGCGCCTCTGATTAATGCCCTCCTTGCCTGGTCCATGAGTTTTTGTGGGCGGCCCTCTCTTGTTAGGTTTGTTGTGGTGCCATATTCTTTCCATTTTTTAATAATGGATTTACTGGTGCTCCATGGGATGTTCAATGTTTTTTTATAACCCAACCCTGATCTGTACTCCACAACTTTGTCCCTGACCTGTTTGGAAAGCTCCTTGGTCTTCATAGTGCCGCTTGCTTGGTGGTGCCCCTTGCTCAGTGGTGTTGCAGACTAAGGTGCCTTTCAGAACAGACACACACACATAGATATATACACACATACATACACACACACTGAGATCATGTGACACAGATTGCACACAGGTGGCATTTATTTAACTAATTATGTGACTTCTGAAGATAATTGGTTGCACCAGATCATATTTAGGGGCTTCGTAGCGAAGGGGGAGAATACAAATGCACTCACCACTTTTCAGTTTTACATATTTTCTTTTTAACAAGTTCTTTTTTTCCTTTCACTAATTTTGACTATTTTGTGTATGTCCATTAGATGAAATCCCCCCCAAAACTATTTATATTACAGGTTGTAATGCAACAAAATAGGAAAAACGCCAAGGGGGGTGAATACTTTTGAAGGCACCAATATAAGTAATTGCAGTTTTTCTCCACTTTCACTTACCTAGCTAGCAAATGCAGCTAGCTAGTTTAGCCTACTCAAACAAAGATGGATGCTATGTTTGCGGGCTGGCTAGCCAACACGAACTCTTCTAAGTCAACGTAAGCTTTTGGTTTTATTAATTTATTGCCAACGTGGCCTGCCGGTGTAACTGCTAAACTGCACAATTGTAGTGGGTTTATTAACGCGTTACTTCTAGTAGCTAACTATGTTGACTGACATTAGGGGACAACGATGTAAGCTGTGTGTAGCAGTTAGCGGTTATGGTATGGAAAGGTTTTTTCGACCTGGTCACGGGCAGCTGTTGTATTGTGCACTGAAGTCCACAAGCAAAGGGAAAAGGTGAGAGGAGAGCGTATAGCTGCCGAAGGAATTAGACAATGCGCAAATTATTACGCTGTTTGTATGTGGCTGCTATGAAAGTGAACTGTGTTTACGGTGATCAGGAGTGTATTCATTGCGCCGATTCTGTTTTTAAACGTTTCTTAAAGGAAGCAAACAGAACAAAACAGGGATAAACATACCTGAATTTGTCCAATAGAAACTCGTTTGCAACTGTTGGACTAATGATTACACCCCAGATCAGATAGAAACAGGCACGTGTGCAAGGAGGTATTGAATGTGTCACTGTCTGGTTTACTCAATTTTCTCCCGACCTGCTGTAGCAACCTCATGATGGGTATATGGAAAATTGTTTTATCAGGTTGTAGCCTAAACCTATACATTTTACATTGAGCTGGATGAATGGAATATGAACAACAGTCAGCAAATATGATGTAATAGAAATAAGGCCAAGTGCATAAAAAAAGTGTCCTCCCTCAACTTAAAAAGGCACCGACCGCCACTCTCTTATAACCCTATGAGTTTTGAGCACATCAAGTTCACCCTCTGGTGATGAGTCAAGTACATCATCAACTCAACGATTGAACGATGACTCCCAAGGACGATGGATATAATATCTATAGATATGTCAGCAATATACAGACTCAGTGTTAAGCTGTGCCCCCTCACCATGGCTTTGGTAGTGGCAGCTGGGGCCTGAAGTAGAGGGGCCAGGGGCTGGGGCCGGTACAGCCCAACCTTAAACACCCCCTTCTTCTCCCTTGCCCTCTTCTCTTTCTCCTTCACAAGCCCCTTCTTCTCTTTGTAGCGTGCAAGCTTTTTAATTCGCTCCTCCACTGCAGTGTCTGAGAAAAAGAATGAGGGAGTTGGAGAGAAAATAGATCAGTGTGGGATTACATAATATTAGTGGGCGTGGAGGATGAAGAGGCATGAGGGCGAAGTTGGCTCCGGCACATTTTTTTTTTTTGACACCACAGTTTCAGAGAAGAAAATATTCAAGCCAGCTAACCTGACTACAGTAACGTTACCTAGGGAATACTGTTAGGTAGCTAAATAAGTGATCCACAAATGGGCAACAAAAGCACACAAAAACTCACTTTTCACTTGTTTTGCATTCGGTGCTTTTTCCTGAATTACTGACACATGTTCAGCAACAGACATGTCCAGTTGAGAGCATTCCAGTTCGGGGAGTTTGTCAAGCTGCCTGCGGCTGTTCAGGGCCTTGTCTCGGTTCTCCTTTTGGGACTGCGACCGTCTCCGAGACATCTTCACCCGCAGCATGTCCACACTGGTGTCACGCTGACGCATGTGGCCGAAACGAGCTTCCATGGAGTCCATGATCCTGTGACAAATATACATACAATGCATGAAACTAATAGTTACTAACAAGTTTTTACAGACAAATACATATTGATTATCGTGTGGCTGTATATTTAGAAAACGTTAGTTAGCAAACGATGAGCCAAACTAGCTGGCTAGCTTACTAGCAGCAGTCAGTTTGTCACTGACGCTTAATATTCTCTATCTAGTTATGAGAAATATTAATCAACATAGGATTTTATCAATGTGCACTCTTACCTGTTTAAAATATAATTATTATTGGTAATTTCCAAGTTCTAGCGGTCCAACTATCTAGCAACCTTTATGGATGGAAGTACTCGGATAAACGACTTCCAAGTTAGCTAGCTAACTAAAAATAACAACAACATGGCGGGTAGTTTTAAAAATTCTGCCGTTCAACGCTGATTGGATGATTATATATTTCCGGACAGGAGCGTCGCGCTGATAGGCTAGAGATTTCGAAGTTGTTCTTCTGCACTTTGAAATGTGTGTTCATTGATTTGTAGGCGAAGAAAACAAAAATAAAAAAGATACAACTGTAAGTACCTTGGCGGGTTATTGTTCTCATTTAATGTACTTGACATAAAAGTTATTCTATGTCCTAGTCCTATGGAATTTGACTGTTTCTCACACTCATCTCTCCACTTTGCTCATTTCAAAATTCACCTTGTAATGTGATATCCTAGCCTACTCTCAACACACAGCAGACAACTAAAGGGCGGCCCTAGTGTCATCAGCAGCACACCCATGCAGTGTTGCAAAACTCGGAAAGTAGCTGTCCTAAAAGTCGCCAAATGACGCCATCACCTAATTTGCATAATTGACAATGTGCATGTTTTTTTATTTTATTATACTAGGCAAGTCAGTTAGAACAAATAATTATTTTCAATGACGGCCTAGGAACAGTGGGTTAACTGCCTTGATCAGGGGCAGAAGGACAGATTTTAACCTTGTCGGCTCGGGGATTCAATCTTGCAAACTTTCAGTTATGAGTCCAACGCTCTAACCACTAGGCTACCTGTGATGGAGCTGTAAGAGAGAGGAATAACGTCGTGGGAGAGACAAAAAGTGAGTAAAAAACACCCTAAATATGTTTAGAACTACAAATTAACTTTCTTCTGTCGATTCTTGTTTGTTTTTTATGTCACAATTCCAACCCTCCTCCTTTATCCGGCAAAAGTGACCCAAAAGAGACACTCTGGCGGAGTTACTTAGTTTTTAATTTTATTTTTAAAAATTGTTTCGTTTTCTTAATTTGGTTTGCTTTTTTACCTTATGGTCCACTTAGGAGCATACAACAAATCACAGTAAAACATGAACATTTTTAACCATAAAATGTTTGTTTTTTTATGTATACAATCTACATTAACAATCTAAATGGACCAAAAAGAGACAATAGAAAAAACTGTCAATGGCAATGTGAGAAAATTATGGTAACTAGTCTGGCCCTAATTCAGGTTAATTGTTTTTTTTTCTTCATGTAAGCCAGGGCGGCGCATGCGCGATTCATTTGCAGTCTGGACGCGGAGGGGTGAACATCTCCTGCTCTGACTGCAGCTGGGAGGGACTGCTGCGTGAGGACTGCTGCTCGTTGAGAAGAGTAAGAACGATACGTGCTTTCACGTCAGAGTCTCCAATAACACCAGAAAAAGTCACTAGATTTGTCATTAGTCGCTTTTTTGAAAATGTGTCGCTAGAGGGGTCTGAATACTCGCTAAATATAGCGACAAAGTCGCTAAGTTGGCAACACTGCACCCATGAGACAGACCATATCTCCCAGGTGAAAAAGACTGCACTTCATTTATGTGAGCTAAGGGCCTTTATGGCACCATGGCAGAAGTTGCACCAAGGTCAGATTTTTTATTTATTTATTTAACTAGTCAGTTATGAACAAATTCTTATTTACAATGACTGGGCCAATTATGCGCCACCCTATGAAGAAAATATTTGACCCTGTATTAGTTTGGGACCTACTTGTGGCAAGATCTAGGCCAGACGGAGAAGGGTGAAGTTGCCCCTAGACGCTGATCTTAAGTCAATTTAGCATTTTCCTCAACAATGGTTAAGGTTAAATAGGATTGGAGAAGCTGATCCTAGATCAGTTCCTAGGGGAAACTTCATTCCAGAGCAGTCTAGACCATTGGTGGAGGGACACTGGGTAACCAGCCACAATGCCTTGTTATAATGTGACTCAGTCCCTACAGAGGCAATTTAGAAAGTACAAAAGCAGCTGATCAAGGTTTGCTGTTTTCTCATTCTGGTTAGAGGCTGATCCTAAAGTACATCTCAGTTCGTTCTAGACCTTTTTTGACCGTCGTTTACAGTAAAAGAAAGAAATAGGGTACATGGAGGAAAATTAGAATTTCTTAATTTATTTAAAGTTGGGGCTGCATTTTACAAACCACATTACTTTCGACATGAATCATAGCATCTCATTTCAAAATTACACAAGACAATGAACAGAACCCATAGAAGAAAAACAGCATGTTTGTGAATGTCTGTTTTTAAATTAATATAGTGATAAATGTCATGTTGTGTCCTTAAAAATAACAACAACGAGTAGAGTCAGTAGACCAATGATGTCAATTGTAATACAAACAGCTGACAGGAACTTAAACAAGAAGACAATGCACTTTATATACAAAGAAATAGAAAAATTAAGTACATGTACAGTAAAATTACTCTGATCATTTGACACTTAATTACAAGAATGAAAATACCATTTTGTATTGGTAAATCAAAATCTAAAGAAATTACATGATGTGAAAAGCTTCTTTATTTAATTGTTTACAATACATACGGTAAGAGATCAATGGAGCGCCGATGGCCACGCACCCGTAGGGGATAGCACAAGGACACCGTCAATGGCGTCCATTCAGAAAAGCTGATACAAAAAAAGTAGATATTTCTCAAATCAATCACAATTTACAGCAGTCGCTAGTGAAAGTCTACGCAGTCTTCACATTTTGCCTTAATTAAATCTAAAAAGGGATTCAATTGTTTTTTCATATCGATCTACGCAACCTACTCCACATTTTCAAAGTGAAAGAAAAATGCTAGTCATTTGGAAAATGTTCTAAGAAATACAAAATGCGGATGTATTGAATGCTTATGTCTTCACACCCCAGAGTTAATACTTGGTGGAAGCACCTTTGGCAGCCATTACAGCTGTGAATAATAATTTTGAATAAGACTCTACCAACCTTGCACAACTCTTAGGGCAATGTATATCTATTGTTTTTGTCAAAATTGCTCAAGCTCAATACATTTGGTTGGGAATCATTGATGGACAGAAATATTCAAACCTTGTCTCAGATTTTTAAAGCAGATTTAAGTCAGGAAGGAGACTGGACCATTCAGGAACACTCAACACCTCTTAGAACGCCATTCTGTTGTGTCTTTGGCATTAAAATGTGTGTAACTGTCTCGCAGAAAAATACAACTCTCAGGATTAGGTTTTCCTCACTTTCCTTCACTTAGATAATGTGGAGTAGGTTGTGTAGATCTGTAGGAAACCCATTTTTATTTTATGTTAAGGCAGAAAAATATGAAGACTGTGCAAGTGCTGTGTAACTTTCACTAGGCACTGTATGTGTTCTAACAGGCCTATAATGTGGTTACTAAATAGATTCTGGACCTATCCCCCATGGGGGGGACGGGTGTGTGGTGTTTCCATGGTTTTGGTCGAACTCTTACCTAATCTATGCAATTATTGCATTACACTGATGCTGTCATAACACCCTGCAATGCTGACAGTTTTAGTGTGGTGAAACAGTCCATTGCCCTCTCACCGTCTCTCTTTCTCTCCCTCTTCTTCGTGCAGTTCTTTTTTTTTCTTTTTTTCTTTCAGTCCAAGAAGAAAATGTTGTTGAACTGTGTCGCACAGAGCCTCTTCACTTCCTCTGTTGGTAGAAAAAAAACAGGGTTGGGATTAGCAAGCATAACCAAGAAAACATGTGAGATGAGCTCAAAGAAACATTCATTAATCCATCCATGTTGGATCTACCATTAACTTCAATCAAATTGGCATTCTTCTGGTTCAAGATAACGTAGAGTTCTCTCTGGTCCGACTTCTTGCCGACCACCCAGTAGTCTGTCATAGCCTTCACAATGATCTCTTCATCTTCATCGACCCTGAGGCAACATACAAAAATAACATGAACTTACGGACACTGTAATATACTTTACATACAGATTTGCCAAAACTAGGCCTCAGAGTGCTAACCCTAACAGGGTTTCTGTGGTATTTCATTGGGCATACCTGGCGAAGTCACAGTTGATGTCTCCCAGAATCTTCATGAGGTCTGGGTGGACCGAAGTCAGAGAGACACTGGCTGTCTTCCTCATGTGGATGGTGCTCTTCTCTGCCAGGTTCATGTGGTTGAAGTAGATGAACTTGAACTGGGGCTCCTTGTCCGGCCTGTAACAACACAGAGGGAGAGGATGTCGATTAGAGGTCGACCGATTAAATCGGCCAAAGGGCCGATTTCAAGTTTTCATAATCGGTCATCTGCATTTCTGGACGCCGATTATGGCCGAGGAGACTGCGTGGCAGGCTGACCACCTGTTACAAGAGTGCAGCAAGGAGCAAAGGTAAGTTGCTAGCTAGCATTAAACTTAACTTAGAAAAAAAACAAATCTTAACATAATCACTAGTTAACTACACATGGTTGATGATATTACTAGGTTAACTAGCTTGTCCAGCATTGCAAATAGTCAATGCGGTACCTGTTAATTTATCATCGAATCACAGCCTACTTTGCCAAACGGGTGATGATTTTAAAAGCGCATTCGCAAAAAAATCATCACCCGTTGCACCAATGTACCTAACCATAAACATCAATGCCTTTCTTAAAATCAATACACAAGTATATCTTTTTAAACCTGCATATTTAGTTAAAATAAATTCATGTTAGCAGGCACTATTAACTAGGGAAATTGTGTCACTCCTCTTGCGTTCTGTGCAAGCAGAGTCAGGGTATATGCAGTAGTTTGGGCCGCCTGGCTCGTTGAACTGTGTGAAGACCATTTCTTCCAAACAAAGACCGTAATTAATTTGCCTGATTATTACATAATTATGGCATAACATTGAAGGTTGTGCAATGTAACAGCAATATTTAGACTTATGGATGCCACACGTTCGATAAAATATGGAACGGTTCCGTATTTCACTGAAAGAATAAACGTTTTGTTTTTGAAATGATAGTTTCAGGATTTGACCATTTTAATGACCTAAGGCTCGTATTTGTGTATTTATTATATTATAATTAAGTCTGATTTGATAGAGCAGTCCGAGCGGTGGTAGGCAGCAGCATGCTCGTAAGCATTCATTCAAACAGCACTTTCCTGCGTTTGCCAGGAGCTCGTCGCAATGCTTGAAGCACAGCGCTGTTTATGACTTCAAGCCTATCAACTCCCGAGATTAGGCTGGCAATACTAAAGTGCCTATAAGAACATCCAATAGTCAAAGGTATATGAAATACAAATGGTATAGAGAGAAATAGTCATATAATTCCTATTATAACTACAACCTAAAACTTCTTAACTGGGAATATAGAAGACTCATGTTTAAAGGAACCACCAGCTTTCATATGTTCTCATCTTCTGAGCAAGGAACTTAAACGTTAGCTTTTTTACATGGCACATATTGCACTTTTACTTTCTTCTCCAACACTGTGTTTTTGCATTATTTAAACCAAATTGAACATGTTTCATTATTTATCAAAAAGGAGGACCAAGGCAATTAATTAAAATGCCTTTTAGTATGGCATGTTCAATAGAAACACATTTTTTTTTTTAAACAGACGCGTTTCGGCTGCATGGCCTTCGTCTGGGAGTACAAAAAAAAGGAATACAATGTCCTCTTTTGAACAGCTTTTCCAATTAGCCCTAATTGGAAGAGGGAGTGGTTACAAAATTGATTGGACACACCTAGTAAGCAATACTATACACATTAAAAGGGGAAATTCTGTAGCTATGTTATCATAAAAATACAACTCCAAGCTAGAAGTATCAGAACGCCTAGAAAGTAGTTCTAACCTTAAATATGACTGGGAGAAGCGTCAAGAATAAGAAAGCAATATATTCCATATTGCACTAGAACACAGCAAAACATGAACAACAACAGTCTAAACATAGCTGAGGGCAATTGAGCAAAATGTCCACTAGATGACAGCAAATGGACCCATCACGACCCTACAGGAAGGGTGAGAAATCCATATCTTCATTTAAACCAGGGTATTTAGTGGCCTGTAGTTTGTAAATCCAAAAACCTTCCTTTTGGTTTAACTGTTTAAGACGGTCCCCTTTTCTAATAGAGGCCGGAATATGATCAATACCCATAGCTTGTAGGGAGGCAGGGTTGCCATGGTGTAGGCACGTGTAGTGCCTTGCCATGGGGTAGTCTTCATTGCCTACCCGTATGGCGTACTTGTGTTCCGCTAAGTGGTCTTGAAGGTGTCTCTTCGTCCAATGTAGAACACCTTGCACTGTGGACATTCCAATCTATAGATGACATAAGTGGTTTTACAGTTAATGAAATGCTTGACGTAATACTCCATTTTGGAAGCTGTGTCAACAAAATACTTCTTCTGTGCAATATTACTGCAATAATTACATTTAAAAGAGCTCTTGGGTTTGTGGTCAAGCCAAGTTTTTTGAGAGTCACCCGGAAGATAACTGTGGACTAATTTGTCATTTAGGGTAGGACATCTCTTAAAGCTTATGACTGGTGGTTCAGGAAAGACTTGGCGTAGTAGCGTATCACTTTGGATGATTCCCCAATTATTTTAATGTTCTCTGCTTCAGTGCTGTATTTTGTAACAAAATACACTCTCTGATGTATCACAAGGCACTCCCCTTCGCAACAAGTTCTCTCTATCAAGTAATCCAGCCCTTAATACCGGCATCTTTCAGGACCTGAATGCTGTAGCCCCGATTCAAGAAGCGATTCCCCAATTCAGCAGATTTGACACCGTAGTCTGTTTCCTGATCGCAAATTCTGCGGACTCTTTGGAATTGGCCATATGGAATATTCTCTTTTAGCCTTTTGGGGTGAAAGCTGTCTGCACACAGAATGGTATTCCCATCTGTAGGCTTCCTAAAGATTGATGTGTGCAAACAACCGTTGTCATTTTTACTAATGTCGAGGTCCAAAAAATGAATGTTATCCTTGCTGTACTCCATAGTTAGTTTAATGTTAGGGTTAATGCTGTTAAGGTATTGGTGGAAGGAAATAAGTTCATCTTCTGAGCCGGACAAAACAGGCAAACATCATCAATATAGCGTCCCCACCATATAATCCGGTCAAAGAAATGGTTATTAGAAGGATCCAAAATGAAGTCATTTTCCCATTTACCCAAGTACAAACCAGCGTAGGAAGGGCTGTAGCAAGCTCCCATGGCAGCTCCCACGACCTGAAACTGAGATGCCTCCTACAGAATTCACTGTCTCACTGACTGAATGGACTCTTAATCATAACATCTTTATCTTTCAGGACCGTATTTTCAAACAGGTCAAAGGATGTGCTATGGGAGCTTGCTACAGCCCTTCCTATGCTGGTTTGTACTTGGGTAAATGGGAAAATGACTTCATTTTGGATCCTTCTAATAACCATTTCTTTGACCGGATTATATGGTGGGGACGCTATATTGATGATGTTTGCCTGTTTTGTCCGGCTCAGAAGATGAACTTATTTCCTTCCACCAATACCGTAACAGCATTAACCCTAACATTAAACTAACTATGGAGTACAGCAAGGATAACATTCATTTTTTGGACCTCGACATTAGTAAAAATGACAACGGTTGTTTGCACACCTCAATCTTTAGGAAGCCTACAGATGGGAATACCATTCTGTGTGCAGACAGCTTTCACCCCAAAAG
This sequence comes from Salvelinus alpinus, assembly GCF_045679555.1. Taxonomy (NCBI): domain Eukaryota; kingdom Metazoa; phylum Chordata; class Actinopteri; order Salmoniformes; family Salmonidae; genus Salvelinus; species Salvelinus alpinus. The sequence continues at coordinate 27,177,184 of NC_092092.1, forward strand.
GCTAAAAGAGAATATTCCATATGGCCAATTCCAAAGAGTCCGCAGAATTTGCGATCAGGAAACAGACTACGGTGTCAAATCTGCTGAATTGGGGAATCGCTTCTTGAATCGGGGCTACAGCGTTCAGGTCCTGAAAGATGCCGGTATTAAGGGCTGGATTACTTGATAGAGAGAACTTGTTGCGAAGGGGAGTGCCTCGTGATACATCAGAGAGAGTGTATTTTGTTACAAAATACAGCACTGAAGCAGAGAACATTAAAATAATCATTAAAAATAATTGGGGAATCATCCAAAGTGATACGCTACTACGCCAAGTCTTTCCTGAGCCACCAGTCATAAGCTTTAAGAGATGTCCTACCCTAAATGACAAATTAGTCCACAGTTATCTTCCGGGTGACTCTCAAAAAACTTGGCTTGACCACAAACCCAAGAGCTCTTTTAAATGTAACTATTGCAACCATTGCAGTAATATTGCACAGAAGAAGTATTTTGTTGACACAGCTTCCAAAATGGAGTATTACGTCAAGCATTTCATTAACTGTAAAACCACTTATGTCATCTATAGATTGGAATGTCCACAGTGCAAGGTGTTCTACATTGGACGAAGAGACACCTTCAAGACCACTTAGCGGAACACAAGTACGCCATACGGGTAGGCAATGAAGACTACCCCATGGCAAGGCACTACACATGCCTACACCATGGCAACCCTGCCTCCCTACAAGCTATGGGTATTGATCATATTCCGGCCTCTATTAGAAAAGGGGACCGTCTTAAACAGTTAAACCAAAGGGAAGGTTTTTGGATTTACAAACTACAGGCCACTAAATACCCTGGTTTAAATGAAGATATGGATTTCTCACCCTTCCTGTAGGGTCGTGATGGGTCCATTTGCTGTCATCTAGTGGACATTTTGCTCAATTGCCCTCAGCTATGTTTAGACTGTTGTTGTTCATGTTTTGCTGTGTTCTAGTGCAATATGGAAAATATTGCTTTCTTATTCTTGACGCTTCTCCCAGTCATATTTAAGGTTAGAACTACTTTCTAGGCGTTCTGATACTTCTAGCTTGGAGTTGTATTTTTATGATAACATAGCTACAGAATTTCCCCTTTTAATGTGTATAGTATTGCTTACTAGGTGTGTCCAATCAATTTTGTAACCTCTTCCAATTAGGGCTAATTGGAAAAGCTGTTCAAAAGAGGACATTGTATTCCTTTTTTTTGTACTCCCAGACGAAGGCCATGCAGCCGAAACACGTCGGTTTAAAAAAAACGTTGTTTCCATTGAACATGCCATACTAATAAAGGCATTTTAATTAATTATATGAAGAGTGCCTTGGTCCTCCTTTTTGATGACCAATTTACCCCTTTTACCAAAGAGCACCTTCTGTCTACCAAAATCTACTATTGTGTACCTTAGTAGCGCTTCCCTTCCTCCTCTTTCTACTAGGTTTCATTATTTATTTGAGACTAAATTGATTTTATATATGTATTATATTAAATTAAAGTGTTCATTGTTCATTCAGTATTATTGTAATTGTCGACTTCTAAAAATAAATAAAATCGTCCGATTAATCGGTATCTGCTGTTTTTGGTCCTCCAATAATCGGTAGACCTCTAATGACGATCATTACAAGGATGAGAGGAGAGTCTAATGCCAATTTCACACTACTGAGCCGAGATGAGCAGAGCCAAGTAGGACTGTACTGCGCTAGCCTGCTTACTCATTACAAATAGTTTCTGGAACCATACTGGAAAGGCCAATATGAAAATAAAATATCAGAGCCAGCACAGTGTTATGACGTTGCCATGAGGAGCACTGCAGATATTGAGATGACCGCGATGCAAGACTTTTCTCTCACACATTCACAGAGTATGTGCGCAGGATCACGGGTGCGCGTCACGCTGCTACACTAGGTAGCTCTGGAACAAAAACAGTGGAAAAAGGTTAGCTTCGTGCTTCAACGCTTAGTTGTTGCGGAAAAATCGGCCCAATATTTCTGTGTACTTTGTGCATCACTGAGTCTACCTTTAAGCAGTACTACACCTCAGGACCATCATTAGTTTATCCAGGTCATTGAGTTCATTGGTCCAATCGTCAAGAGGATGTCGTGGCATAAACATGTACCTTTTAAAAACACATGATGTATTTTGGACCGTGATTTCTATCATGGCGTGTTGGAACAACACAGGCCCAGGAACTGGAGGCTAGAGGATTAAAGCAACAGTACTGACCCTGATATCCTGCGATTGACATTATATTGTTCACATATGTCGGAGGCCAGCAGGGTGAGCTGAGGTCCCACCAGACCATCCAGCTGCTCACAGAACTCCCTCGTCAGCTCCACAGATGCTGGAGGAGAGAGAATATGACCATACGGTAGTTAGAATTAGTAGAATGGACTTTGGAACTTCTAAGAATTAATACGTTTTTTTCTTTCACAGTCCACATAATATGGCAATGCCTTAGAATTTGCCATTGCATTATTCACAGAACATTTGGAACGGCAGACTCAGAGAATGCTGAGAAATTATGTAATAAGCATCAGCCCAGCTGTTTGGGGGGGAGGGGACTGACCAAATGATATGAGAGGATACTCACCGCTGATCATAAAACAAACCGCTGCACTCATCGCCTGAAATTAAGAGCAGACGATGTGCAGTTTGAATATAATGGGTCTAGAGAAAATAATACTATAATTTAGAACTTATTACCAAATACATTGAATTTATAAATCATTTAAGGAAGCCATTTGAGATACCAACGAACAAAGCCAATTCCCCCAACATCAGAGGTCATACCGGGTTAAACCTTCTCTTTGTTCTTCAGTAATGAAATAATAACAGATTACCAAATTTTCTGCCAAACAAATAATGGGTTGGGAGTACTACCTGTCTCTATCTTAAAAACACAAAAGAATAAAGCCTCTACTGAGTTCCCACAAAACCCAGCAGGGCTCCAGACCACAGTTCCCTGCTCTTCAGTTCTGTCCCAAATGACGCCCTATTCCCTATGTAGTGCACTACTTTGGACCAGAACCCTGCACTACATTTTACTAGATCCCTATGGGCCCTGGTCAAAAGTAGTGCACTATATAGGGAATAGAGTACCATTTAGAATGATGCCCTCTCCTCACCTTATAAACTATCAGATGCAGCTCCTCATAACTGTCCTCTGTGTTGACAAATATTCTAGGGAACCGGAATTTGGCCTCTGGGTCTTTGAGATTAGCAGGTCCTGTCAAAAACCTGAGGGTGGAAAGAGGACCGGATATGAGGACGAATGCATCACAGCTCATCACGATTACTTTGATTGACAAGGGTGTTTCACAATTACAAAACAAATTTAGTTTGATACAAATCAAAAACGGTTTTACCTCACACAAAATATTACAAATAAACAAATTAATCCCCAAGTCTATCTAGCAATTTGTAAATGTATATGTGGACGTACAGTTTGCATACTGTGTGTATCCCTTCCATAATTTGCACAGTTTTCCCCTGCCCTTGGGTGGGTCTCTCTCCCTCCCACTGAATCACACTGGCCTGGCAGCGGCACACTCTCAGGGATCACTCCTCCAACAACGGCTCTATTTCAATACAGTCATATTAAGTGCTTGTATTCTGTCTTCTCTGTGCTTGTATTCAGATCTAAATAAAAGGTTGTCTGTATGTTTGACTACTTTCTGCTAAGCGACTTGCCCTAAGAGGATAACCTCTTAATTCTACCCATTCTTTGAGATAATAGAAGGGAAGGGAATAAATTAAGTAATCGCTGATCTGACCAGACAGGATATATGAAAACCATGTAGTGGAACCCCTTCTTTCCTCTTTACAGCTGTGTTGAATCAAATCAAACTTTATTTGTCACATGCGCCGAATACAACAGGTGTAGACCTTACCGTGAAATGCTTACAAATCAGTGTTTGGAAGGGATGCAGGAAGGATTGTGTTTTAGAGTATTCATACAGAGAACCTCTGCTAATAATCTCATCCTTCTCTCTTGCGCTCTCCTCCTCCTCTCTCTCTCCTACTTTGTCCACCTCAGGCAGAGGCCTCTAGGGTGGACTAGGCTACACAGAGACTCCGTTAACTAGCTTGGCTCTCCTTCCTCCTCTCTGTTAAGTGTAATCCCCCTCCTTTGTGTCTGTGTGTGTGGGACGGTAGAGATACAAATCTCATTATTGTCAGTGGGGTAAGACCACATCACGTTGGAACACTGATCAGTAATCATCCATGTTGTTATAACAATCAGACTGGATATTGCACATGCCGGACCACCAACGCACTTTAATTACAACCTAATGTTAGCATAATAACACTTTCCTATCATACCAGAACTATCAAACATAACACCTCCTATTGTGATATCACGATTTTTATTGCTTTCACTTGATAATCTAAAACAACATAATCCTCCATCGCTTTGTTGAAATAACAATATATCCAATAAAAACCATCATGGATGAACACGATAAAGTCGTAATTTCATCCATCCCCTCAGGTTAAATGTATCAGTCTGCTATAGTCAGATTAGCAGCAGATGTGGCATGGCTAGAAGGCTCCACCCTGACATGATGATCTGGTGTCCCTGTCCTTCTGCCCCGAGATCGCAGGGGACCAGAGCCCCAGGGAGGGAGCCTGGCCCAGCCTAGCCAGGAGACCTGGAGGGAGGGGAGGGAGGCAGCGGACCAGAGAGGGCGTTTAAGGACTTACCTCCCATAGTGAAGCAGATTCCCTGCCACCTCTGGCCTTAAGGGAGAGTCCCTACCAGCCAGCTGGAGAGAGAAAGGGAGGATGAGGAAGAGAGACAGGGAGGATGAGAGACAGGGAGGGAGAGAGTTAGAAGAGAGATGGTGGAGAGAGAGAACCTGCTTTAGTATAACTTAAAAATTCATTAACAACATTGTCTGAGCCTGTGGGGTATCAATGTGTGGTCAACTTTAAATGTGCTTGTTACACAACAATACATTCTTCGTGTGGCATGATGCCATTGTGGAGCAGGTGTTGGAAGAGTTCTGGCAACGTTGAGGGAAGGTTTAGGCAGAGGATCAGTTTTAATAGAACAGAGGCAAGGAAGTGGCAGTTGCTTGCGCTCTAGCTCCCCTCGGATCCCTCCCCTCTCCCCGCTCTCTGATCTCTCTCCCCGCTCTCTGATCTCTCCCCCGCTCTCTGATCCCTCCCCCGCTCTCTGATCCCTCCTCGCTCTCTGATCCCTCGCTCGCTCTCTGATCCCTCCTCTCTCCCTCGCTCGCTCGCTCTCTGATCCCTCCTCTCTCCCTCGCTCGCTCGCTCTCTGATCCCTCCTCTCTCCCTCGCTCGCTCGCTCTCTGATCCCTCCTCTCTCCCTCGCTCGCTCGCTCTCTGATCCCTCCTCTCTCCCTCGCTCGCTCGCTCTCTGATCCCTCCTCTCTCCCTCTCTCGCTCGCTCTCTGATCCCTCCTCTCTCCCTCGCTCGCTCGCTCTCTGATCCCTCCTCTCTCCCTCGCTCGCTCGCTCTCTGATCCCTCCTCTCTCCCTCGCTCGCTCGCTCTCTGATCCCTCCTCTCTCCCTCGCTCTCTGATCCCTCCTCTCTCCCTCGCTCGCTCGCTCTCTGATCCCTCCTCTCTCGCTCGCTCGCTCTCTGATCCCTCCTCTCTCCCTCGCTCGCTCGCTCTCTGATCCCTCCTCTCTCCCTCGCTCGCTCGCTCTCTGATCCCTCCTCTCTCCCTCGCTCGCTCGCTCTCTGATCCCTCCTCTCTCCCTCGCTCGCTCGCTCTCTGATCCCTCCTCTCTCCCTCGCTCGCTGATCCCTCCTCTCTCCCTCGCTCGCTGATCCCTCCTCTCTCCCTCGCTCGCTGATCCCTCTCTCCCTCGCTCGCTGATCCCTCCTCTCTCCTCCTCTCGTCCCTCTCTCCCTCGCCTCTATCCCTCCTCTCTCCCTCGCTCGCTCGCTGATCCCTCCTCTCTCCCTCGCTCGCTCGCTCGCTCCCTGATCCCTCCTCGCTCCCTGATCCCTCCTCTCTCCCTGATCCCTCCTCTCTCCCTCGCTCGCTCGCTCTCTGATCCCTCCGCTCTCCCTCGCTCGCTCGCTCTCTGATCCCTCCTCTCTCCCTCGCTCGCTCGCTCTCTGATCCCTCCTCTCTCCCTCGCTCGCTCGCTCTCTGATCCCTCCTCTCTCCCTCGCTCTCTGATCCCTCCTCTCTCCCTCGCTCGCTCGCTCTCTGATCCCTCCTCTCTCTCGCTCTCTGATCCCTCCTCTCTCCCTCGCTCGCTCTCTGATCCCTCCTCGCTCGCTCGCTCTCTGATCCCTCCTCGCTCGCTCGCTCTCTGATCCCTCCTCTCTCGCTCGCTCTCTGATCCCTCCTCTCTCCCTCGCTCGCTCTCTGATCCCTCCTCTCTCCCTCGCTCGCTCGCTCTCTGATCCCTCCTCTCTCCCTCGCTCGCTCTCTGATCCCTCCTCTCTCCCTCGCTCGCTCTCTGATCCCTCCTCTCTCCCTCGCTCGCTCTCTGATCCCTCCTCTCTCCCTCGCTCGCTCTCTGATCCCTCCTCTCTCCCTCGCTCGCTCGCTCTCTGATCCCTCCTCTCTCCCTCGCTCGCTCGCTCTCTGATCCCTCCTCTCTCGCTCGCTCGCTCTCTGATCCCTCCTCTCTCCCTCGCTCGCTCTCTGATCCCTCCTCTCTCCCTCGCTCGCTCTCTGATCCCTCCTCTCTCCCTCGCTCGCTCTCTGATCCCTCCTCTCTCCCTCGCTCGCTCTCTGATCCCTCCTCTCTCCCTCGCTCGCTCTCTGATCCCTCCTCTCTCCCTCGCTCGCTCTCTGATCCCTCCTCTCTCCCTCGCTCGCTCTCTGATCCCTCCTCTCTCCCTCGCTCGCTCTCTGATCCCTCCTCTCTCTCTCGCTCGCTCTCTGATCCCTCCTCTCTCCCTCGCTCGCTCTCTGATCCCTCCTCTCTCCCTCGCTCGCTCTCTGATCCCTCCTCTCTCCCTCGCTCGCTCTCTGATCCCTCCTCTCTCCCTCGCTCGCTCTCTGATCCCTCCTCGCTCCCTCGCTCGCTCTCTGATCCCTCCTCGCTCGCTCGCTCGCTCTCTGATCCCTCCTCGCTCGCTCGCTCTCTGATCCCTCCTCGCTCGCTCGCTCTCTGATCCCTCCTCGCTCGCTCGCTCTTTGATCCCTCCTCGCTCGCTCGCTCTCTGATCCCTCCTCGCTCGCTCGCTCTCTGATCCCTCCTCGCTCGCTCTCTGATCCCTCCTCGCTCGCTCTCTGATCCCTCCTCGCTCGCTCGCTCTCTGATCCCTCCTCGCTCGCTCGCTCTCTGATCCCTCCTCGCTCGCTCGCTCTCTGATCCCTCCTCGCTCGCTCGCTCTCTGATCCCTCCTCGCTCGCTCGCTCTCTGATCCCTCCTCTCTCGCTCGCTCTCTGATCCCTCCTCTCTCGCTCGCTCGCTCTCTGATCCCTCCTCTCTCCCTCGCTCGCTCTCTGATCCCTCCTCTCTCCCTCGCTCGCTCTCTGATCCCTCCTCTCTCCCTCGCTCGCTCGCTCTGATCCCTCGCTCGCTCGCTCTCTGATCCCTCCTCTCTCCCTCTCTGATCCCTCCTCTCTCCCTCGCTCGCTCGCTCTCTGATCCCTCCTCGCTCGCTCTCTGATCCCTCCTCGCTCGCTCGCTCTCTGATCCCTCCTCGCTCGCTCGCTCTCTGATCCCTCCTCTCTCGCTCGCTCGCTCTCTGATCCCTCCTCTCTCCCTCGCTCGCTCTCTGATCCCTCCTCTCTCCCTCGCTCGCTCTCTGATCCCTCCTCTCTCCCTCGCTCGCTCGCTCTGATCCCTCGCTCGCTCTCTGATCCCTCCTCTCTCCCTCTCTGATCCCTCCTCTCTCCCTCGCTCGCTCGCTCTCTGATCCCTCCTCTCTCCCTCGCTCGCTCGCTCTCTGATCCCTCGCTCGCTCGCTCTCTGATCCCTCCTCTCTCCCTCTCTGATCCCTCCTCTCTCCCTCGCTCGCTCTCTGATCCCTCCTCTCTCCCTCGCTCGCTCGCTCTCTGATCCCTCCTCTCTCCCTCGCTCGCTCGCTCTCTGATCCCTCCTCTCTCCCTCGCTCGCTCGCTCTCTGATCCCTCCTCTCTCCCTCGCTCGCTCGCTCTCTGATCCCTCCTCTCTCCCTCGCTCGCTCGCTCTCTGATCCCTCCTCTCTCCCTCGCTCGCTCTCTGATCCCTCCTCTCTCCCTCGCTCTCTGATCCCTCCTCTCTCCCTCGCTCTCTGATCCCTCCTCTCTCCCTCGCTCTCTGATCCCTCCTCTCTCCCTCGCTCTCTGATCCCTCCTCTCTCCCTCGCTCGCTCTCTGATCCCTCCTCTCTCCCTCGCTCGCTCGCTCTCTGATCCCTCCTCTCTCCCTCGCTCGCTCTCTGATCCCTCCTCTCTCCCTCCCTCGCTCGCTCTCTGATCCCTCCTCTCTCCCTCCCTCGCTCGCTCTCTGATCCCTCCTCTCTCCCTCGCTCGCTCGCTCTCTGATCCCTCCTCTCTCCCTCGCTCGCTCGCTCTCTGATCCCTCCTCTCTCCCTCGCTCGCTCTCTGATCCCTCCTCTCTCCCTCGCTCGCTCTCTGATCCCTCCTCTCTCCCTCGCTCGCTCGCTCTCTGATCCCTCCTCGCTCGCTCGCTCTCTGATCCCTCCTCGCTCGCTCGCTCTCTGATCCCTCCTCGCTCGCTCGCTCTCTGATCCCTCCTCTCTCTCTCGCTCTCTGATCCCTCCTCTCTCCCTCGCTCTCTGATCCCTCCTCTCTCCCTCGCTCTCTGATCCCTCCTCTCTCCCTCGCTCTCTGATCCCTCCTCTCTCCCTCGCTCTCTGATCCCTCCTCTCTCCCTCGCTCTCTGATCCCTCCTCTCTCCCTCGCTCTCTGATCCCTCCTCTCTCCCTCGCTCTCTGATCCCTCCTCTCTCCCTCGCTCTCTGATCCCTCCTCTCTCCCTCGCTCTCTGATCCCTCCTCTCTCCCTCGCTCGCTCGCTCTCTGATCCCTCCTCTCTCGCTCGCTCTCTGATCCCTCCTCTCTCCCTCGCTCTCTGATCCCTCCTCTCTCCCTCGCTCTCTGATCCCTCCTCTCTCCCTCGCTCTCTGATCCCTCCTCTCTCCCTCGCTCTCTGATCCCTCCTCTCTCCCTCGCTCTCTGATCCCTCCTCTCTCCCTCGCTCTCTGATCCCTCCTCTCTCCCTCGCTCGCTCGCTCTCTGATCCCTCCTCTCTCCCTCGCTCGCTCGCTCTCTGATCCCTCCTCTCTCCCTCCCTCGCTCGCTCTCTGATCCCTCCTCTCTCCCTCCCTCGCTCGCTCTCTGATCCCTCCTCTCTCCCTCGCTCTCTGATCCCTCCTCTCTCCCTCGCTCTCTGATCCCTCCTCTCTCCCTCGCTCTCTGATCCCTCCTCTCTCCCTCGCTCTCTGATCCCTCCTCTCTCCCTCGCTCTCTGATCCCTCCTCTCTCCCTCGCTCTCTGATCCCTCCTCTCTCCCTCGCTCTCTGATCCCTCCTCTCTCCCTCGCTCTCTGATCCCTCCTCTCTCCCTCGCTCTCTGATCCCTCCTCTCTCCCTCGCTCTCTGATCCCTCCTCTCTCCCTCGCTCGCTCTCTGATCCCTCCTCTCTCCCTCGCTCGCTCTCTGATCCCTCCTCTCTCCCTCGCTCGCTCTCTGATCCCTCCTCTCTCCCTCGCTCGCTCGCTCTCTGATCCCTCCTCTCTCCCTCGCTCGCTCGCTCTCTGATCCCTCCTCTCTCCCTCGCTCGCTCGCTCTCTGATCCCTCCTGTCTCCCTCGCTCGCTCGCTCTCTGATCCCTCCTCTCTCCCTCGCTCGCTCGCTCTCTGATCCCTCCTCTCTCCCTCCCTCGCTCGCTCTCTGATCCCTCCTCTCTCCCTCCCTCGCTCGCTCTCTGATCCCTCCTCTCTCCCTCCCTCGCTCGCTCTCTGATCCCTCCTCTCTCCCTCCCTCGCTCGCTCTCTGATCCCTCCTCTCTCGCTCGCTCGCTCTCTGATCCCTCCTCTCTCGCTCGCTCGCTCTCTGATCCCTCCTCTCTCGCTCGCTCGCTCTCTGATCCCTCCTCTCTCGCTCGCTCGCTCTCTGATCCCTCCTCTCTCCCTCGCTCGCTCGCTCTCTGATCCCTCCTCCCTCGCTCGCTCGCTCTCTGATCCCTCCTCCCTCGCTCGCTCGCTCTCTGATCCCTCCTCTCTCGCTCTCTGATCCCTCCTCTCTCGCTCTCTGATCCCTCCTCTCTGATCCCTCCTCTCTCCCTCGCTCTCTGATCCCTCCTCTCTCCCTCGCTCTCTGATCCCTCCTCTCTCCCTCGCTCGCTCTCTGATCCCTCCTCTCTCCCTCGCTCGCTCTCTGATCCCTCCTCTCTCCCTCGCTCGCTCTCTGATCCCTCCTCTCTCCCTCGCTCGCTCTCTGATCCCTCCTCTCTCCCTCGCTCGCTCTCTCTGATCCCTCCTCTCTCCCTCGCTCGCTCGCTCTCTGATCCCTCCTCTCTCCCTCCCTCGCTCGCTCTCTGATCCCTCCTCTCTCCCTCCCTCGCTCGCTCTCTGATCCCTCCTCTCTCCCTCCCTCGCTCGCTCTCTGATCCCTCCTCTCTCCCTCCCTCGCTCGCTCTCTGATCCCTCCTCTCTCGCTCGCTCGCTCTCTGATCCCTCCTCTCTCGCTCGCTCGCTCTCTGATCCCTCCTCTCTCGCTCGCTCGCTCTCTGATCCCTCCTCTCTCGCTCGCTCGCTCTCTGATCCCTCCTCTCTCGCTCGCTCGCTCTCTGATCCCTCCTCTCTCCCTCGCTCGCTCGCTCTCTGATCCCTCCTCCCTCGCTCGCTCGCTCTCTGATCCCTCCTCTCTCGCTCGCTCGCTCTCTGATCCCTCCTCTCTCGCTCTCTGATCCCTCCTCTCTCGCTCTCTGATCCCTCCTCTCTCCCTCGCTCTCTGATCCCTCCTCTCTCCCTCGCTCTCTGATCCCTCCTCTCTCCCTCGCTCTCTGATCCCTCCTCTCTCCCTCGCTCTCTGATCCCTCCTCTCTCCCTCGCTCGCTCGCTCTCTGATCCCTCCTCTCTCGCTCGCTCTCTGATCCCTCCTCGCTCGCTCTCTGATCCCTCCTCTCTCCCTCGCTCGCTCGCTCTCTGATCCCTCCTCTCTCCCTCGCTCGCTCGCTCTCTGATCCCTCCTCTCTCGCTCGCTCGCTCTCTGATCCCTCCTCTCTCGCTCGCTCGCTCTCTGATCCCTCCTCGCTCGCTCGCTCGCTCTCTGATCCCTCCTCGCTCGCTCGCTCTCTGATCCTTCCTCGCTCGCTCGCTCTCTGATCCCTCCTCGCTCGCTCGCTCGCTCTCTGATCCCTCCTCGCTCGCTCGCTCTCTGATCCCTGCTCGCTCGCTCTCTGATCCCTCCTCTCTCGCTCGCTCGCTCTCTGATCCCTCCTCGCTCGCTCGCTCTCTGATCCCTCCTCGCTCGCTCGCTCTCTGATCCCTCCTCGCTCGCTCGCTCGCTCTGATCCCTCCTCGCTCGCTCGCTCTCTGATCCCTGCTCGCTCGCTCGCTCTCTGATCCCTCCTCGCTCGCTCTCTGATCCCTGCTCGCTCGCTCGCTCTCTGATCCCTCCTCGCTCGCTCGCTCGCTCTCTGATCCCTCCTCGCTCGCTCGCTCTCTGATCCCTCCTCGCTCGCTCGCTCGCTCTCTGATCCCTCCTCGCTCGCTCGCTCGCTCTCTGATCCCTCCTCGCTCGCTCGCTCTCTGATCCCTCCTCGCTCGCTCGCTCTCTGATCCCTCCTCGCTCGCTCGCTCTCTGATCCCTCCTCGCTCGCTCGCTCTCTGATCCCTCCTCGCTCGCTCGCTCTCTGATCCCTCCTCGCTCGCTCGCTCTCTGATCCCTCCTCGCTCGCTCGCTCTCTGATCCCTCCTCGCTCGCTCGCTCTCTGATCCCTCTTCGCTCGCTCGCTCTCTGATCCCTCCTCGCTCGCTCGCTCGCTCTCTGATCCCTCCTCGCTCGCTCTCTGATCCCTCCTCGCTCGCTCTCTGATCCCTCCTCGCTCGCTCTCTGATCCCTCCTCGCTCGCTCTCTGATCCCTCCTCTCTCGCTCTCTGATCCCTCCTCTCTCGCTCGCTCGCTCTCTGATCCCTCCTCGCTCGCTCGCTCTCTGATCCCTCCTCGCTCGCTCGCTCTCTGATCCCTCCTCGCTCGCTCGCTCTCTGATCCCTCCTCGCTCGCTCGCTCGCTCTCTGATCCCTCCTCGCTCGCTCGCTCGCTCTCTGATCCCTCCTCGCTCGCTCGCTCGCTCTCTGATCCCTCCTCGCTCGCTCGCTCGCTCGCTCTCTGATCCCTGCTCGCTCGCTCGCTCTCTGATCCCTGCTCGCTCGCTCGCTCTCTGATCCCTCCTCGCTCGCTCGCTCTCTGATCCCTCCTCGCTCGCTCGCTCGCTCTCTGATCCCTCCTCGCTCGCTCGCTCGCTCTCTGATCCCTCCTCGCTCGCTCGCTCGCTCTCTGATCCCTCCTCGCTCGCTCGCTCGCTCTCTGATCCCTCCTCGCTCGCTCGCTCGCTCTCTGATCCCTCCTCGCTCGCTCGCTCGCTCTCTGATCCCTCCTCGCTCGCTCGCTCGCTCTCTGATCCCTCCTCGCTCGCTCGCTCGCTCTCTGATCCCTCCTCGCTCGCTCGCTCTCTGATCCCTCCTCGCTCGCTCGCTCTCTGATCCCTCCTCGCTCGCTCGCTCTCTGATCCCTCCTCGCTCGCTCGCTCTCTGATCCCTCCTCGCTCGCTCGCTCTCTGATCCCTCCTCGCTCGCTCGCTCTCTGATCCCTCCTCGCTCGCTCGCTCTCTGATCCCTCGCTCGCTCGCTCTCTGATCCCTCCTCGCTCGCTCTCTGATCCCTCCTCGCTCGCTCTCTGATCCCTCCTCTCTCGCTCTCTGATCCCTCCTCTCTCGCTCGCTCGCTCTCTGATCCCTCCTCTCTCGCTCGCTCGCTCTCTGATCCCTCCTCGCTCGCTCTCTGATCCCTCCTCGCTCGCTCGCTCTCTGATCCCTCCTCGCTCGCTCGCTCTCTGATCCCTCCTCGCTCGCTCGCTCTCTGATCCCTCCTCGCTCGCTCGCTCGCTCTCTGATCCCTCCTCGCTCGCTCGCTCGCTCTCTGATCCCTCCTCGCTCGCTCGCTCGCTCTCTGATCCCTCGCTCGCTCGCTCGCTCTCTGATCCCTCCTCGCTCGCTCGCTCGCTCTCTGATCCCTCCTCGCTCGCTCGCTCGCTCTCTGATCCCTGCTCGCTCGCTCGCTCTCTGATCCCTCCTCGCTCGCTCGCTCTCTGATCCCTCCTCGCTCGCTCGCTCTCTGATCCCTCCTCGCTCGCTCGCTCTCTGATCCCTCCTCGCTCGCTCGCTCGCTCTCTGATCCCTCCTCGCTCGCTCGCTCGCTCTCTGATCCCTCCTCGCTCGCTCGCTCGCTCTCTGATCCCTCCTCGCTCGCTCGCTCGCTCTCTGATCCCTCCTCGCTCGCTCGCTCGCTCTCTGATCCCTCCTCGCTCGCTCGCTCGCTCTCTGATCCCTCCTCGCTCGCTCGCTCGCTCTCTGATCCCTCCTCGCTCGCTCGCTCGCTCTCTGATCCCTCCTCGCTCGCTCGCTCGCTGATCCCTCCTCGCTCGCTCGCTCGCTGATCCCTCCTCGCTCGCTCGCTCGCTGATCCCTCCTCGCTCGCTCGCTCGCTCGCTGATCCCTCCTCGCTCGCTCGCTCGCTCTCTGATCCCTCCTCGCTCGCTCGCTCTCTGATCCCTCCTCGCTCGCTCGCTCGCTCTCTGATCCCTCCTCGCTCGCTCGCTCTCTGATCCCTCCTCGCTCGCTCGCTCTCTGATCCCTCCTCGCTCGCTCGCTCGCTCTCTGATCCCTCCTCGCTCGCTCGCTCGCTCTCTGATCCCTCCTCGCTCGCTCGCTCGCTCTCTGATCCCTCCTCGCTCGCTCGCTCGCTCTCTGATCCCTCCTCGCTCGCTCGCTCGCTGATCCCTCCTCGCTCGCTCGCTCGCTCTCTGATCCCCCCTCGCTCGCTCGCTCTCTGATCCCTCCTCGCTCGCTCGCTCGCTCTCTGATCCCTCCTCGCTCGCTCGCTCGCTCTCTGATCCCTCCTCGCTCGCTCGCTCGCTCTCTGATCCCTCCTCGCTCGCTCTCTGATCCCTCCTCGCTCGCTCTCTGATCCCTCCTCGCTCGCTCTCTGATCCCTCCTCGCTCGCTCTCTGATCCCTCCTCGCTCGCTCTCTGATCCCTCCTCGCTCGCTCGCTCGCTCTCTGATCCCTCCTCTCTCGCTCGCTCGCTCTCTGATCCCTCCTCTCTCGCTCGCTCGCTCTCTGATCCCTCCTCGCTCGCTCGCTCGCTCTCTGATCCCTCCTCGCTCGCTCTCTGATCCCTCCTCGCTCGCTCGCTCGCTCTCTGATCCCTCCTCTCTCGCTCGCTCGCTCTCTGATCCCTCCTCGCTCGCTCGCTCTCTGATCCCTCCTCGCTCGCTCGCTCGCTCTCTGATCCCTCCTCGCTCGCTCGCTCGCTCTCTGATCCCTCCTCGCTCGCTCTCTGATCCCTCCTCTCTCGCTCTCTGATCCCTCCTCGCTCGCTCGCTCGCTCTCTGATCCCTCCTCGCTCGCTCTCTGATCCCTCCTCGCTCACTCGCTCGCTCTCTGATCCCTCCTCGCTCGCTCGCTCGCTCTCTGATCCCTCCTCGCTCGCTCGCTCGCTCTCTGATCCCTCCTCGCTCGCTCGCTCGCTCTCTGATCCCTCCTCGCTCGCTCGCTCGCTCTCTGATCCCTCCTCGCTCGCTCGCTCGCTCTCTGATCCCTCCTCGCTCGCTCGCTCGCTCTCTGATCCCTGCTCGCTCGCTCTCTGATCCCTGCTCGCTCGCTCTCTGATCCCTCCTCGCTCGCTCGCTCGCTCTCTGATCCCTCCTCGCTCGCTCGCTCGCTCTCGATCCCTCCTCGCTCGCTCGCTCTCTGATCCCTCCTCGCTCGCTCGCTCTCTGATCCCTCCTCGCTCGCTCGCTCTCTGATCCCTCCTCGCTCGCTCGCTCGCTCTCTGATCCCTCCTCGCTCGCTCGCTCGCTCTCTGATCCCTCCTCGCTCGCTCGCTCGCTCTCTGATCCCTCCTCGCTCGCTCGCTCGCTCTCTGATCCCTCCTCGCTCGCTCGCTCGCTCTCTGATCCCTCCTCGCTCGCTCTCTGATCCCTCCTCGCTCGCTCGCTCTCTCTGATCCCTCCTCGCTCGCTCGCTCGCTCTCTGATCCCTCCTCGCTCGCTCGCTCGCTCTCTGATCCCTCCTCGCTCGCTCGCTCGCTCTCTGATCCCTCCTCGCTCGCTCGCTCGCTCTCTGATCCCTCCTCGCTCGCTCGCTCGCTCTCTGATCCCTCCTCGCTCGCTCGCTCGCTCTCTGATCCCTCCTCGCTCGCTCGCTCGCTCTCTGATCCCTCCTCGCTCGCTCGCTCGCTCTCTGATCCCTCCTCGCTCGCTCGCTCGCTCTCTGATCCCTCCTCGCTCGCTCGCTCGCTCTCTGATCCCTCCTCTCTCGCTCGCTCGCTCTCTGATCCCTCCTCTCTCGCTCGCTCGCTCTCTGATCCCTCCTCTCTCCCTCGCTCGCTCTCTGATCCCTCCTCTCTCGCTCTCTGATCCCTCCTCTCTCCCTCGCTCGCTCTCTGATCCCTCCTCTCTCCCTCGCTCGCTCGCTCTCTGATCCCTCCTCTCTCCCTCGCTCGCTCGCTCGCCCTCCTCTCGCTCGCTCGCTCTCATCCCTCCTCTCTCCCTCGCTCTCTGATCCCTCCTCTCTCCCTCGCTCGCTCTCTGATCCCTCCTCTCTCCCTCGCTCGCTCTCTGATCCCTCCTCTCTCCCTCGCTCGCTCGCTCTCTGATCCCTCCTCTCTCCCTCTCGCTCGCTCGCTCTCTGATCCCTCCTCTCTCCCTCGCTCTCTGATCCCTCCTCTCTCCCTCGCTCTCTGATCCCTCCTCTCTCCCTCCCTCGCTCGCTCTCTGATCCCTCCTCGCTCGCTCGCTCTCTGATCCCTCCTCGCTCGCTCGCTCGCTGATCCCTCCTCGCTCGCTCGTTCTCTGATCCCTCCTCGCTCGCTCGCTCTCTGATCCCTCCTCGCTCGCTCGCTCGCTGATCCCTCCTCGCTCGCTCGCTCGCTGATCCCTCCTCGCTCGCTCGCTCGCTGATCCCTCCTCGCTCGCTCGCTCGCTGATCCCTCCTCGCTCGCTCGCTCGCTGATCCCTCCTCGCTCGCTCGCTCGCTGATCCCTCCTCGCTCGCTCGCTCTCTGATCCCTCCTCGCTCGCTCGCTCTCTGATCCCTCCTCGCTCGCTCGCTCTCTGATCCCTCCTCGCTCGCTCGCTCTCTGATCCCTCCTCGCTCGCTCGCTCTCTGATCCCTCCTCGCTCGCTCGCTCGCTCTCTGATCCCTCCTCGCTCGCTCGCTCGCTCTCTGATCCCTCCTCGCTCGCTCGCTCTCTGATCCCTCCTCGCTCGCTCGCTCGCTCTCTGATCCCTCCTCGCTCGCTCGCTCGCTCTCTGATCCCTCCTCGCTCGCTCGCTCGCTCTCTGATCCCTCCTCGCTCGCTCGCTCGCTCTCTGATCCCTCCTCGCTCGCTCGCTCGCTCTCTGATCCCTCCTCGCTCGCTCGCTCGCTCTCTGATCCCTCCTCGCTCGCTCGCTCGCTCTCTGATCCCTCCTCGCTCGCTCGCTCGCTCGCTCTCTGATCCCTCCTCGCTCGCTCGCTCGCTCTCTGATCCCTCCTCGCTCGCTCGCTCGCTCTCTGATCCCTCCTCGCTCGCTCGCTCGCTCTCTGATCCCTCCTCGCTCGCTCGCTCGCTCTCTGATCCCTCCTCGCTCGCTCGCTCGCTCTCTGATCCCTCCTCGCTCGCTCGCTCGCTCTCTGATCCCTCCTCGCTCGCTCGCTCTCTGATCCCTCCTCGCTCGCTCGCTCGCTCTCTGATCCCTCCTCGCTCGCTCGCTCGCTCTCTGATCCCTCCTCGCTCGCTCTCTGATCCCTCCTCGCTCGCTCTCTGATCCCTCCTCGCTCGCTCTCTGATCCCTCCTCGCTCGCTCTCTGATCCCTCCTCGCTCGCTCGCTCGCTCTCTGATCCCTCCTCTCTCGCTCGCTCGCTCTCTGATCCCTCCTCTCTCGCTCGCTCGCTCTCTGATCCCTCCTCTCTCGCTCGCTCGCTCTCTGATCCCTCCTCGCTCGCTCTCTGATCCCTCCTCTCTCGCTCGCTCGCTCTCTGATCCCTCCTCGCTCGCTCGCTCGCTCTCTGATCCCTCCTCGCTCGCTCGCTCGCTCTCTCTGATCCCTCCTCGCTCGCTCGCTCGCTCGCTCTCTGATCCCTCCTCGCTCGCTCGCTCGCTCTCTGATCCCTCCTCGCTCGCTCTCTGATCCCTCCTCTCTCGCTCTCTGATCCCTCCTCGCTCGCTCGCTCTCTGATCCCTCCTCGCTCGCTCTCTGATCCCTCCTCGCTCACTCGCTCGCTCTCTGATCCCTCCTCGCTCGCTCGCTCGCTCTCTGATCCCTCCTCGCTCGCTCGCTCTCTGATCCCTCCTCGCTCGCTCGCTCTCTGATCCCTCCTCGCTCGCTCGCTCTCTGATCCCTCCTCGCTCGCTCTCTGATCCCTGCTCGCTCGCTCTCTGATCCCTGCTCGCTCGCTCTCTGATCCCTGCTCGCTCGCTCTCTGATCCCTCCTCGCTCGCTCGCTCGCTCTCTGATCCCTCCTCGCTCGCTCTCTGATCCCTCCTCGCTCGCTCGCTCGCTCTCTGATCCCTCCTCGCTCGCTCGCTCGCTCTCTGATCCCTCCTCGCTCGCTCGCTCGCTCTCTGATCCCTCCTCGCTCGCTCGCTCGCTCTCTGATCCCTCCTCGCTCGCTCGCTCGCTCTCTGATCCCTCCTCGCTCGCTCGCTCGCTCTCTCTGATCCCTCCTCGCTCGCTCGCTCGCTCTCTCGATCCCTCCTCGCTCGCTCGCTCGCTCTCTGATCCCTCCTCGCTCGCTCGCTCGCTCGCTCGCTCGCTCTCTGATCCCTCCTCGCTCGCTCGCTCGCTCTCTGATCCCTCCTCGCTCGCTCGCTCGCTCTCTGATCCCTCCTCGCTCGCTCGCTCGCTCTCTGATCCCTCCTCTCTCGCTCGCTCGCTCTCTGATCCCTCCTCTCTCGCTCGCTCGCTCTCTGATCCTTCCTCTCTCCCTCTCGCTCTCTGATCCCTCCTCTCTCGCTCTCTGATCCCTCCTCTCTCCCTCGCTCGCTCTCTGATCCCTCCTCTCTCCCTCGCTCGCTCGCTCTCTGATCCCTCCTCTCTCCCTCGCTCGCTCTCTGATCCCTCCTCTCTCCCTCGCTCGCTCGCTCTCTGATCCCTCCTCTCTCTCGCTCGCTCGCTCTCTGATCCCTCCTCTCGCTCGCTCGCTCTCTGATCCCTCCTCTCTCCCTCGCTCGCTCGCTCTCTGATCCCTCCTCTCTCCCTCGCTCGCTCGCTCTCTGATCCCTCCTCTCGCTCGCTCGCTCTCTGATCCCTCCTCTCGCTCGCTCGCTCTCTGATCCCTCCTCTCGCTCGCTCGCTCTCTGATCCCTCCTCTCGCTCGCTCGCTCTCTGATCCCTCCTCTCGCTCGCTCGCTCTCTGATCCCTCCTCTCGCTCGCTCGCTCTCTGATCCCTCCTCTCGCTCGCTCGCTCTCTGATCCCTCCTCTCGCTCGCTCGCTCTCTGATCCCTCCTCTCGCTCGCTCGCTCTCTGATCCCTCCTCTCGCTCGCTCGCTCTCTGATCCCTCCTCTCGCTCGCTCGCTCTCTGATCCCTCCTCTCGCTCGCTCGCTCTCTGATCCCTCCTCTCGCTCGCTCGCTCTCTGATCCCTCCTCTCGCTCGCTCGCTCTCTGATCCCTCCTCTCGCTCGCTCGCTCTCTGATCCCTCCTCTCGCTCGCTCGCTCTCTGATCCCTCCTCTCGCTCGCTCGCTCTCTGATCCCTCCTCTCGCTCGCTCGCTCTCTGATCCCTCCTCTCGCTCGCTCGCTCTCTGATCCCTCCTCTCGCTCGCTCGCTCTCTGATCCCTCCTCTCGCTCGCTCGCTCTCTGATCCCTCCTCTCGCTCGCTCGCTCTCTGATCCCTCCTCTCGCTCGCTCGCTCTCTGATCCCTCCTCTCGCTCGCTCGCTCTCTGATCCCTCCTCTCGCTCGCTCGCTCTCTGATCCCTCCTCTCGCTCGCTCGCTCTCTGATCCCTCCTCTCTCCCTCGCTCGCTCGCTCTCTGATCCCTCCTCTCGCTCGCTCGCTCTCTGATCCCTCCTCTCGCTCGCTCGCTCTCTGATCCCTCCTCTCGCTCGCTCGCTCTCTGATCCCTCCTCTCGCTCGCTCGCTCTCTGATCCCTCCTCTCGCTCGCTCGCTCTCTGATCCCTCCTCTCTCCCTCGCTCGCTCGCTCTCTGATCCCTCCTCTCTCCCTCGCTCGCTCGCTCTCTGATCCCTCCTCTCGCTCGCTCGCTCTCTGATCCCTCCTCTCGCTCGCTCGCTCTCTGATCCCTCCTCTCGCTCGCTCGCTCTCTGATCCCTCCTCTCGCTCGCTCGCTCTCTGATCCCTCCTCTCGCTCGCTCGCTCTCTGATCCCTCCTCTCGCTCGCTCGCTCTCTGATCCCTCCTCTCGCTCGCTCGCTCTCTGATCCCTCCTCTCGCTCGCTCGCTCTCTGATCCCTCCTCTCGCTCGCTCGCTCTCTGATCCCTCCTCTCGCTCGCTCGCTCTCTGATCCCTCCTCTCGCTCGCTCGCTCTCTGATCCCTCCTCTCTCCCTCGCTCGCTCGCTCTCTGATCCCTCCTCTCTCCCTCGCTCGCTCGCTCTCTGATCCCTCCTCTCTCCCTCGCTCGCTCGCTCTCTGATCCCTCCTCTCTCCCTCGCTCGCTCGCTCTCTGATCCCTCCTCTCTCCCTCGCTCGCTCGCTCTCTGATCCCTCCTCTCTCCCTCGCTCGCTCGCTCTCTGATCCCTCCTCTCTCCCTCGCTCGCTCGCTCTCTGATCCCTCCTCTCTCCCTCGCTCGCTCGCTCTCTGATCCCTCCTCTCTCCCTCGCTCGCTCGCTCTCTGATCCCTCCTCTCTCCCTCGCTCGCTCGCTCTCTGATCCCTCCTCTCTCCCTCGCTCGCTCGCTCTCTGATCCCTCCTCTCTCCCTCGCTCGCTCGCTCTCTGATCCCTCCTCTCTCCCTCGCTCGCTCGCTCTCTGATCCCTCCTCTCTCCCTCGCTCGCTCGCTCTCTGATCCCTCCTCTCTCCCTCGCTCGCTCGCTCTCTGATCCCTCCTCTCTCCCTCGCTCGCTCTCTGATCCCTCCTCTCTCCCTCGCTCGCTCTCTGATCCCTCCTCTCTCGCTCGCTCGCTCTCTGATCCCTCCTCTCTCCCTCGCTCGCTCTCTGATCCCTCCTCTCTCCCTCGCTCGCTCGCTCTCTGATCCCTCCTCTCTCCCTCGCTCGCTCGCTCTCTGATCCCTCCTCTCTCCCTCGCTCGCTCGCTCTCTGATCCCTCCTCTCTCCCTCGCTCGCTCTCTGATCCCTCCTCTCTCCCTCGCTCGCTCTCTGATCCCTCGCTCGCTCTCTGATCCCTCGCTCTCTGATCCCTCCCCGATACCTCCTTCTCACCCCCTCTCACCTCTGGTTCAGAGTGTCTGGGGAACAGTGACGTTGTCAGGTACTTATACAGGATCCGCATGTCATCCTGCTCCAGACCACTCCTGCATGGGGACAACAAAAAAGGGGGACACACCTTTGTTAGCATCAAACACTTCCTGTTCATGTTCACAGTCTGTTCAGGAGTATTGATGAACTAAACCCATCATCTCCATGGCTCACCATGGGCCCAATGCTATCATAACTGCTCAAATAATTTAATTAGCAATCAAATCATTAGGAACAATCAATTATCACGTAATCCCCAGATTACATACAGTAACGGGTCAGACTAACAGTTAAAAGTGAGAGACATGTCGGGGTATGAATTACTGTAATCAGATTGTGTGTATTTAAGGCATCTTCTGTGTCTCCCAGCCATGCCCAAGACAACCCCATACCTAGCCCAGCCTAACGGGATAAGGAGCATTGGAGGGATGCCTGCCACTGCTGCCAGGCTCCCCCACACCTTACAGTGGTAAAGGGCTGCAAGGGGGCGCCAAGGGCCTGCAGGCTGTTTATAAGATCAGGGCCCTGGCACACACAACACAGGAGGGGGGAAGCCCAATAACCTCCCCCCTCCTCTCCTCCTGGCATCCTGAAAAACAGCCTACTAGGCCTGGCCAGTTGAATGGTGAAGCAGCCTGTGCCTCAAGATCACGGAAGAATGCAATTCATAGCTTATGTTGTTCAACGATTTATGTTAGCATTTGCAAATTGTAGGCTAAATTTGGTTTCTACATGTGGGCAGGTGTTTTAAACCAGAGTACAACCCCCACACATCCCACACACGGCCTGCTTCCCCCAGCCGTACCATATCAGCTGGTCGTTGTAGAGGAAGGCTGTGTATTTGATCAGGCTGAGGCTCTCTTCCACTCTGTTGACAAATGACTGGATCTTCAGGTAGGTCATCTTGTCCAGGGGGAAAAAGGCAATCCCACCGAACACGTCCAGCAGGTCACAGGACTGCAGGTGCAGCGTCTGCAGGTACTGGAGGAGACCAGGGATAGAGGACAGTTATACATGCAGTCATGTCTCCGTTTGGTTAATAGACATCAGGGATACGTAGGGAAGGTGAGGTGTTAGCTTAAAAAGCAAAGTTATACGCACATCCCATTGTGATCAGGAGCCCAATGCTGAGAAACCTCATTAAGAAACACAAAAGGGCTGTACACTGTATGCCTGGACAACACAATGCTCCTATTTCCAGCTTCAATGGCAGCAATATTTCTGTCCAAGGTGGATCTCAGTTAGGTCAAAGCTGGAGATATTAGTTTACCTGCGTAGTGCTTACATTGCTGTTCCCAAAGACACGAGAGGACACTAGAAATGCCAGAACATTTCAACCTGGGATACGATACAGACACCATAGGCCTTCTCTGTGTCTGAGTTACATACTGGAAGGGGAAGCCTTTGATAGGATTAGGGAGAGCTGGGGGTTTCCTCTGATTGGCTAGGTATGAATAATGAACACAGGTCATTGCGGCCAATGGGCTGGGCCTGTAGTATGGTGGATGCTTTGACCAGCTCTCCTTGAGAAAGGCGCCATTTCTGAGTAGTGATAATTAGTGGGGGGAAGTCATATTTGAAGGTCACTTATGACTGACATCTGACCCTGCATTTAGTCACTAGAAACTCAATACAGAGTCCACCACTTTAGACGGCTAGAAGAACCAGTAGCATTCCTGTCTGTCAAGCAGGCAGCCAGGCCTGGAAACCACCCTCACACCATTAGTAACGTGGATAGCACACAACACCAGATGTGAATGTTTTCACTGTAAAAAAAAAAAAAAAAAAAAGGACAGCTAAGGTAGGAACTAAGAAGTAAGAGTCGGTGTGTAATATATATATTTACAAAGATATGCTAATGAACTTCACAAGTAGTAAATAATCTGGCATTGAAATAGCAGTGCCCTGCCCCTAGGGAAACTTTGCTGAGAAAAGACTGAAAATATGCATAGATGATTTCTGTCGAACTGTCCAAACAAGCTACATTACTCGAAGTATATAAAGCACAATTGTAAAACAAATCCTCTGCATCCAATAAGACATGACAAAATCACCTAGTACCACCCATCATCATGCATATAGTTGCAGAGACTTGAGGTATGTAATATGTAGCCCAGTGTTTGTTCTGTTTTACCCTGTAAAAGAACTTGTCAAGCTTCTGCATGAGCAGCTCCACCCCGCCTGCTTCCATTGCTCTGCCAAATGTGCCATTGAAGAGCTGGAGAACAGAGCAACGAAAAGATCCATCAGCAAACCACATCCTTTACTAAATGTCAGTCTCACACAGTCTTTACTAGAGAATGTGAGTTGGTTGAGGTTTACTCCCGAGTCCCAACCGGATGCTCACCTTGTACATACTGTAGCATTCCCGTAATACTGCACCATAAACTGTGTCCTACACAAGAGAATAAACAACTGAGAAAGTTATAAATGTTCTGCACAAAAGAGTTGAATTCCCTCAAATGGACCAGACAAACACAAAATATACACAAATAAAAGACGCAACAAATTAAGCCGTACAAGTATTTCCTCTTCCTGATATTCTATCGTGGGAGGTCTCCCATCTTTATTCGGTGTTTCTACCATCGGGTTCCGCACCACCTGGAGAAGCAAACGAGGACAGGTAGAGGAGAGGTATTATCTTTTCAAAAGTATCCTAGGAGACCTAATGACTTGTCAAAACGATATGAGTGTGCTGAGAGCGCAGCCGCTCTATACAGCACACTCAGAAAGTATTCACACCCTTTCTTCCACATGCTGTGTTCCAGACGGAATTTATTCAATTGAGACTTTGTGTCACTGACCTACACACGGTACCTCATTATGTTGAAGTGGAATTATGTTCTAAGAGATGTTAAAAAATGTATTACAAATGAAATGTCTTGTCAATAAGTATTCAACCCCTTTGTTATGGCACTCCTAAATAAGTTCAGGAGTAAAAATGTGCTTAAAAAGTCACATAATAAGTTGTACGGACTGACTCAGTGTGCAATAATAGTGGTTAACGTGTTTTTTTATGACTATTCTCTGTACCCCACACCTACAATTATCTGTAAGGTCCCTCAGTTGAGCAGTGAATTTCAAACAGATTCAACAACGAAGACTAAGGAGGTTTTCCAATGCTTCGCAAAGAGGGGCACTTGTTGTAGATGGGTAAAAATAAAGTAGACATTGAATATCCCACTGAGCATGGTGAAGCTATTAATTACACTTTGGATGGTGTATCAATACACCCGGTCACTACAAAGATACAGGTGTCCTTCCTAACTCAGTTGCCAGAGAGGAAGGAAAGCGCTCAGGGATTTCACCATGAGGCCAATGGTGACTTTAAACAGTTAGTGTTTAATGGCTGTGATAGGAGAAAACTGACGATGGATCTACAACATTGTAGCTACTCAACAATACTAACCTAAATGACAGAGTAAAAAGAAGGAAACATGTACAGAATTTAAAAAAAATCTAAAACATTGCATCCTGTTTGCAATTAGGCACTAAAGTAAAATTGTAAAAAATGTGGTAAAGAAATTACTTTTATGTCCTGGTTACAAAGTGTTATGTTTGGGGCAAATCAGACACTGGGAGACAACTTCACCTTTCTGCAGGACAATAACCTAAAACACAAGGAGTTGTGTATAGCACTGGAGTTGCTTACCAAGATGACATTGACTGTTCCTGAGTGGCCTATGACAAGACTTCGAAATGGCTATCTAGCATTGATCAACAACCAACTTGACAGAGCTTGAAGAGTTTTTAAAAGAATAAACCGGCAAATATTGTAACATCCTTGTGTGCAACGCTTTTAGAGACTTACCCAGAAAGACTAACAGCTGTAATCACTGCCAAAGGTGATTCTAACATTTATTGACTCAGGGTGTGGATACTTACAGAAGTATCTCATTTATGCATTTCTGTATTTCATTTTCAATACATTTGACAAAATTACAAAAAACATGTTTTCACTTTGTCATTATGGGGTATTGTGTGTGGCTTGGTGAGAATTTTTTTTTAACAACAAACCGTGAAATAAGTCAAGGGGTATGAATACTTTCTGAAGGCACTGTATATAGTAAGTGTAAATGAGTTGGAAAACCAATGTACCATAACGATCCAGAAACTGTCCTCTGCTTCAAAGAAGAACTGCCTGTTCTTCTGTGTGTGTAGGGATTTAGCAGGCTTTGTTGGACAGAAGGTTCTGGAATATAGCAAAGATGGTGGTTGGGATTAGGATATGAATCCAATACACATAACTAACAGATGTGAGATGTTTTACTTTAAGATAATTGATTAGTTAATAGTTCCTGTGTACCTGGTAAACTGTACAATGGCCTCACAAAGACCGACATTACGGATCTTCTCATTCTTCTCGACCTCACTGGGATGGTAGAATAAAATCTTCTTCTCCTCCTACAATGCACACAAGGAGGCAGTTTCCACGAGGCACAGTATTTGAATGGAGACCACAAAGTTGACAGATAATCACATTGGATCATTTACAGTAGTAAACATTGAGCTGATGAACAGTGTGTTTGAAGTTCATAGTGAGAACATGTGAAACACACAAGACATAAAAACAACCAAATGGAGCTCACCTCTCCCTCCCGTGACCCAAATGAAGGATTATAGACGAAAAAACTGAGAAGAGATGGGGTGTACTGTTTCTCTTGCATTCCCGAAGCCATTCTCGGACTGCAACAGAGGAAGATGCTGATCAACTATCTGTGACTGAACAGACTGAAAGATGTATCACAATGAGACCCGGGTTTTACCTGATCATCAGCATTAGTGTGGTTTGTGTCTGGACGTCCTCTGTTCCAGAGTGAATTTAGCATGCTTTGTGGCTGCAGACAAAAAGAATATCAGCTCAGCTTAAAAAACACTACAAATACATTTGAGAATTTCAAGATCCTTGGTGTCCACAACACCAACGAACTATCATGGTCTAAACACACCAAGACAGTCGTGAAGCGGGCACGACAACACCTTTTCCCCCTCAGAAGAATGAAAAGATTTGGAATGGGTCCCCAGATCCTCAAGAAGTTCAACAGCTGCACCACCGAGAGCATTCTGACCAGTACCCTGGTATGGCAACTGCTCGGCATCTGAACGTAAAGCGCTACAGAGGGTAGTGCATACGGCCCAGTACATCACTGGGGCCAGGCTTCCTGCCATCCAGGACCTATATACTAGGCTGTGTCAGAGGAAAGCCCTACAAAATTGTCAGACTCCAGTCACCCAAGTTATAGACTGTTCTCTCTGCTACCACACAGCAAGCGGTACCGGAGCACCAAATTTAGGATCAAAAAGCTTGTGAACAGCTTCTACCCCCAAGCCATAAGACTGCCGAACAATTAATCAAATGGCCACCCCCTCCATTTGTTTTTACACGGCTGCTACTCGCTGTTTTTTATCTATGCATAGTCACTTCACTCCTACCTACATGTACAAATTAACTCTACTAACCTGTACCCCCCGCACATTGACTCGGCACCGGTACCCCCTGTTCATAGACTCATTACTGTTATTTTATTGTGTTACTTTTTACTTTAGTTTATTTGGTAAATATTTTCTTAACTCTACTTTAACTGCACTGTTGGTTAAGGGCTTGTAAGTAAGCATTTCACGGTAAGGTCTACTACACCTGTTGTATTTTGGCGCATGTGTCAGATGAAGAGAATCAGTGAGTAATAGAATTTGGTCTGTTTACTTTTGGCAGTAAATTGCATCAAAAGCTCAATATCTCAAATCAAGCTGAAAGATAAGCATGCATTTTCTGATTTGAACAGAGCATTATCACCTTCCACTGACACTAGCTATACTAGTTAGCTGTATCCTAACTTCCACACCTCAGGTGCATGGCTAATTGATTCCCTTTATGTGGCTTGCTAGGTGGCATTGCTATAACCTATTATTTTAATAAGGCCCAGTGCTTAGGCAAGTTAGCATGCTAGCTACGTTAACCAACTCGCTCAAACAAGTCCACAACACAGCTAGCTAACAAGCTAGCACATCGGCCTTAGTAGCCAGGTGGGGACAACGGGGATTTTTTTGCCATCTGAAAAGACAAATGTGATACAAAACAAACGAACTAACTAAATGTATACTGTTAAAACGTTAATTTGTTACATACAGCAAGCTTGCAATTAGCCGACGTTAGGTGGTTAATTTGTATGGTTGCACTGCAGCAGTGTCAACAATCCGCTAACGTTGTGTTCGCATCGATCTGGGAAAACTATTTCTTTATCACAAATTAATTTGACAATAAACACAACGACGCGACTTACCTTTTACTGTATAAAGTCAGCACATGCAGATCATCTCGTTTGTTGTTAACATTAATAACAGATACAGTAGAAAGCCGCGTCAATGACAAAATCCGCGCACACTTCCTGATTTGACAGAATCTCATGTGTTACAGTAGAAACTGCTCGGTGGGATTTCTTGTACTAAAACTATGGTTCCACAATAAAAGTTCCTGTGATGTCCGTGCTTTTCCAGATTGTGCATAAGTCAGGCCTATATACCAATGCAACGTTGAAGGAAAACATTGATTGGCCTTGATGATCATGGATTGGTCTTTGTTTAATAAAAATGTAGCCTGGGCAGTCACTGGTGGGCTTTATGGATCTCCACTATCATCTGGGCTTGATGTGCACAGCTGGTAATACATTCGCGTCCCCTGGTACTTAAAACATAAAGGCTTCATTTACCAACACCATGCTAGAGTGACTAATGCCTAGGAATTCTAATTCCTGATGTTGCACCCCTTGTTCAGCGAGGGGTATACAACAGAATGCTGTAACTGAACGTGGTGCGCAACATCAGGAAGCCTTTGCAGCCTGAATATTGTCATGTAATTATAAATACAATTTAAACGGGTTTTATGCACATTTTTTTTGTATAAATAACCTCTAAAATATATGTAAACCAGTTCACCGAAAACAAGTTCAGGGAACAGAACCGAAAAATAATTACTTTTTTCAAGGAACATAAACAGAACCTGGAACGAAAGTGATCCATACTGTAATGGAACAGAACCGTTATTTTAAAAGCATGGAAACTGGTTAATAATGTTATTTTTCGTTCTAGCCATTTTTTCTAGTCCCACAACAAAGCGCCTATACAAAGCCCTCACTCTGTCACTCAGAAAGGTATTTCAGTGCTTACCTGCAAGATGAACATCCTTGCCTGTGATTGATTAGGCTACCTGTGTCACACCCTGATCTGTTTCACCTGTCTTGGTGAATGTCTCCACCCCCTCCAGGTGTTGCCCATCTTACCCATTATCCCCTGTGTATTTATACTTATGTTCTCTGTTTGTCTGTTGACAGTTCATTTTGTTCATTCATACCTACCAGTGGTTTTCCCCTGGCTCTGGTGCATGGCTTCCTGGTTTTGACCTTTCTGCCTGCCCTGACCCTGCCTACTGTACCTTTGCCCCACTACTCTGGATTACCGACCTCTGCCTGCTCTGAGCCTGTCTGCCGTCCTGTACCTTTGCCACGCTATTCTGAAATACCGACCTCTGCCTGCCCTGACTCTGAGCCTGCCTGCCGTCCTGTACCTTTGACTGCCCGTGTTTGAATTAATAAACTTGTTACTTTGACATTGTCTGCACCTGGGTCTTACCTTCAAATGTGTTTTACCTGCCCCTGACGTTACTAGCTTGATTCATAAGATAGGGAGAGAGATTTTTAATTAGCTAGAGAAGAAAGGATACACTTGTTCAATGTTAGTTAAAGAAACTATAGGCCTGGTTATCACATTTCATGTTGTATTTATTAAATGTAAAAAAAACTAAATAAATAAAAAGTTCACCGGTTGAAAAAGGAGCAATATAAAATGTTACTTTTTTTATATTCAAACAGGTTCAGAACTTTATTTTCCTGGTCGGAACAGTACAACGAAACTGAAAAAATTAGGGTTCTGTTCCGAATGAAACAATTAGAAAATAATTTAGGTTCCAACCCCTGACGTAAACGGACCATAAATATCTACATATGTTTTCTTGAAAAGCTGTGAGTGCTATTATACAATTTCAGTACTTGTTCCATTTACAACTTGTCTAAGTCCTATAATCAACAGATTTCAGCCAGTATATGGTTGTGGATTGACTGAATTGTTTGGATGAAATACTGGCATATTGGCAGTTAATTTGAAAAAGTATTGGAATCATTCCTCCAAAACAGTGCAGATAAATTGTTCAAATTCTTTATTTTACACAATATGTTATCACAGCACTGGCAAACCATGGTTGACCAACTCCCTGAACAAATTGGCTGACCTTTAGACCATCTTAAGGTTCATGTTCATTCTAGTATTCTAAGGAACTAGCTCTGTCTGTCCATTCTAGTATTCTAATTCCTAATTCTATGGAACTAGCTCTGTCTGTCCATTCTAGTATTCTAATTCCTATGGAGCTAGCGCTGTCTGTCCATTCTAATTCCTAATTCTATGGAACTAGCTGTAACGGCTGTCTAATGCCTCCTCCTCGGATGAGGAGGAGGAGTAAGGGTCGGACCAAAACGCAGCGTTGAATGAAGACATAATGAATTTATTTACAGACAGACGAAGACGGTAAAACTCTTAAACGAACTACAAAACAACGTAGACAGACCTGAACTTGAGAACTTACATATACACGAAGAACACACGAACAGGTACAGACTACACAAACGAACAAAACCATGAAACAGTCCCGTGTGGTAGACACAGGAACAATCACCCACAAACAAACAGTGAGAACAGCCTACCTTAATATGGTTCTCAATCAGAGGAAACGTCAAACACCTGCCTCTAATTGAGAACCATATCAGGCAACACATTTAACACAACATAGAAACACTTAACATAGAATGCCCACCCCAACTCACGCCCTGACCAACTAAACACATACAAAAACAAGGAAAACAGGTCAGGAACGTGACACTAGCTCTGTCTGTCCATTCTAGTATTCTAATTCCTAATTCTATGGAACTAACTCTGTCTGTCCATTCTAGTTTTCTAATTCCTAATTCTATGGAACTAGCTCTGTCTGTCCATTCTAGTATTCTAATTCCTAATTCTATGGAACTAGCTCTGTCTGTCCATTCTAGTATAGTCTTTCCAACAAGAAACTGAGAGGCCCTGGATACTGTAACCTTAACCTGCACCCTCTGTCACCTCCCTTTGTGTCACCTCAATTTGCTTTAAATCTTTAAAGCGTCAATCAGGAGTTGAAACAATAACGTGTCCTCCCCACCCCTGTTTCTGTAAAAGCTGAGGAATAGGGCTGGAGAAGTGTTACCACACTCAAATTCATAAACAGAGGTATGGATGCAAGGAATGATCAGCCATGATGTATAGTCGAATGTATAGTTTTGTTTGCTATATTGTTTATGTTTACTTTGTTTACAAACATTTCAGTGAAACACGCTTATATTTTGGATTCTGATGGGGTATGACAGTTGAACTAAGCTCATGGGGCATTTATTGTATAAGTTATATACTTCAAGAATCAATGGGTACATTTAATTAATTCAGAAGTCCAAAAATGGATGAAGCAACTGCAGATTGCCCCTTTAACACTGTTATTCCAGATCTACTCCTGGGGCCTGTTGCACAAAAGTAGAATTAAGACATCCGGGATAAATGACTCAGCTGAGCTCAATGAAGCCAAAACATGTGCGTCCAGGCTTAATTGGTTGCACAAAGACCAAGCCAGGATGAGCAGACACGGATTCATTAAGCCAGGTGAAACCAATCCTGGATAGGTGCGCGCTCACGGCTCACTCAAATAGACCCCGCCACAGATCACAGATTAACTGATTTACCATGGCAACTAGAGCCGCGTACTTTTCCCCGTCGGAAGCACAAATCCTCATGGAGGCATACGAGGAGGTAAAAGATATAATTAAGAAGAAAGGCAACACCGCCACAGTGATAAAGCAAAGAGAAAAAGCGTGGCAAAGTATTGCAGACCGCCTGAATGCGTAAGTAGTGCACAATTACACACTCACCGCTCCGCTGAAACATCACAATTACAATTCAAATATTTAATTCACATCTCCAAAAATGCAGTTGTACTGTAATTATGAAACGGTTAAATTTTTAATTGAAATGCACTGCAGATATGAGTGAAATTGTGTAAAGTAACTCCATCACACTGTATAAAGCTATGATAAATTTTTTGATATTTTTACTGAAAACAAGACAAAAATACCAAGTAATTTTTTGCAGTGTGACTCCATTAAATGTGTGTGTGTGTGTGTGTGTGTGTGTGTAGATTAAACATGAACGGGCCAAAACGGACATGGCAGCAGGTCAAAATCAAATACAAGAACATTCTGCAGAATGGTATGGTCCCTGACTAATATTTAACAAAGCACAAGCATATATTGTACCCAGAAGGTGCCTGCTCACACATTGTCTGTACTGTTTTAGCAGTGAAAAAGAATACCCACAGACAAGGCACGGGTGGTGGGTCACCAAAGGCTGACCTTACCCCAGCAGAGGACATGGCCTTGGAGCTAAATAAAGGCAGGCCCGTCTTAGAGGGGATCCCTGGGGGGAAAGAGACGAGCATAGGTTCCTCCCAAGATGCCACCCGCTTCATTCAAGGTATGTCCTTCCATCTCTACATGGGATACAACCACATTCATATTGAATCAATTTGGACTGTCTGACTTTGGTTTACCTATTGCCTTGCAGTGTCTGGCAGCACCGTGTTCCTGTTAGAGCCACCAGCACAAGCACCAGACGATGCTGATCCAGTGAGTACTCCATCAAAGGCATACTGTAGGCCTGGCATGTCTTGTCTACTAGCTTCAATATGAATCTGATTAAATGTGATAGGGTGAAGGCCCCAGTGCAGCAGCAACAGCACATGATGGAGACGATGATGAGGAGGAGACCATCTCTCTGGATTCCAGAAGGCATGAGGTATCATGTTAAGACTGTGAAAGTACTATTTACTCTACAATGGTGAGGAGTCCTCATCAAAATCAAAAAATCTAATTTCTTTTACAGGACCCAGATGCTATACAGTGGGAAAACCAGCCTGGCAACATAGTGCGTATTAATAAAAGGACACCACATCCTGCCAAATTCCAGCTGCGCTAATTGTATTGTGTTCACAGAGCTCACAAGCTATCAGAAAGTTGTATGGCAACCACCTCCGGCGCCAAATAGAACTGGCAGACATAGACATTCAGTACAAGAAGAAAAAGATGGAAAATCTTGCACTGGAGTCCGAAATAAAAAAGAGGACAATTAGGAAACTGGACCTTGAAATAAAAAAACTTGAGAGGGAGGTGAGATATGCCTTCAATGTACACTGTATGCTAACTGTAACACAAATGTATTATTCATTATTTTTCTTTCCTCCCCCAGCTCCAAGAAGATGACACAGCTCAAAATAAAAATTAGGTATATTCTCGTAAAGTCAAGTGAGCCATGACATATGAGCTCTTATTGTGAGCACACAGGACGGTGGCATCTTTCTAAGGTTTTTTTTATTTTCCCAGCAATCAGTACAACCAAGTCATCGTTATAAGGCATCGCCCTCTTTTGCCCACCCCCCCAGCACCAGGTGTGGCCACTAGCCTATATGAAGGCCCAAAATTGTGTGTTCCTTTCTGCTCTGACAATGGCATGCCCATTCGTGCGAGATGTGGTGGATGAAGAAGCACTTGTGCTGAGGAGAGCCTTCAGGCGAGAAAGGGTCTTCAGGGACCGGTTGCACCCACTGGCCTTCCCTGATGACCATCTATATGAAAGATACAGGTTTTCTGCAGATGGCATCAGGTATCTATGCAGACTACTGGGTCCCAGGATTAAGCACCGCACTGCACGGAGCCATGCACTGAGTGTGGAGCAAATGGTTTGTGTGGCCTTGCGCTTTTTTGCTAGTGGAGCCTTCCTGTACTCAGTGGGGGATGCAGAACAGCTGAACAAGGCCACAATTTGCCGCACAATAAGGAGTGTGTGTCTGGCTATCAAAGCATTAGCAGATGTCTTCATCTCCTTCCCTGGCCACAGAAGACTCTGTGACATCAAAGAGGAGTTCTATAGGATTGCAGGTAAGAGGATCTACAAATTACAGGACAACTGTTAACACATAGTAGGATACTCATTACTTTGTGTGACAGGTTTCCCCAATGTCATTGGTGCAGTGGACTGCACACACATAAGGATAAAAGCCCCCTCAGGTGG
This sequence comes from Salvelinus alpinus, assembly GCF_045679555.1. Taxonomy (NCBI): domain Eukaryota; kingdom Metazoa; phylum Chordata; class Actinopteri; order Salmoniformes; family Salmonidae; genus Salvelinus; species Salvelinus alpinus. Next base: position 27,209,984 of record NC_092092.1, read on the forward strand.
CCATGAGGCCGATTTTGTGAATAGGAAATCCTTTCACAGCATTAATGTTCAGGTGAACATAACTTTTTGATATTGTCCATTGACGAACACTCTGCATTGCCAGTGATGTGCATTGATTGGTGTAATATTCCTCATCTTATGATTTCAGATGGTCTGCAATGCTGACTGTGTGATCAGCAATGTTGTGGCAAAATGGCCTGGCTCAGTCCATGACTCCAGAATCTTTCGGGCCTCTGAAATCTATCAGTGCCTATCACAAGGTAAGCCACACAACCCCTATTTATAACCATCATGGCTGTGTCAAGAATATCACTGTGTTTATGAGGTAGTAATGATGAGATTTTGTGTTGACAGGTGAATTCTCTGGTGTGTTGCTGGGAGACAGGGGGTATGGCTGCCAGCCTTTTCTCCTGACACCTTTCACAGACCCCCAGGAAGCACAGCAGGCCTACAACCATGCCCATGCCAGGACCAGGGCCAGAGTTGAAATGACCTTTGGCCTCCTGAAGGCACGCTTTCACTGCCTTCACAAATTAAGGGTCAGCCCTGTTAGGGCATGTGATATTACTGTGGCTTGTGCTGTCCTCCACAATGTGGCCTGCCTGAGGAAGGAGAGGGCCCCCAGAGTGCCACCAGCCATGGACTGGGACAATCCGGCAATCTTCCCTGATGACGACAGTGGTCGGCTGCTGAGGGACCAATATGTGTTGAATTATTTTAGTTAGTATGTGTGCTTTCAATTTTGGTTAAATATGTCCTGCGGTGGCAGAGGAATTTGGGTTTTTTTGGGTTCGTTTTTTGACGAATTCGGCCTCTTATGATGTTTGTGCGGTATACTGTGTGTAATACAAGGCTGCAGGGAGGCTACTGCATCCATTCATTTGTCTGTTCAGTTGATGTGTATGGATTTGTCCTGCATTTATTTTAGTGTGCAGACATGCAGGGTGTGTTATATACAGACCTTTGAATGTGTATGTATCATTTTGTATAATATGCTTGGATTCTGTGCTTTCCATCTTGTAGAGTCACTGTGACTTCAGTTTCGAAAGGAGCTGATGGTTTACCTGCTTTGTTTTGTCCTTATTCAATAAAGGAACATAATGTTACACATTGTGTTTTTATATTCATATGGAATGTGTATTTGTTTATATGACAGAGTACTAGGGCCACACTGAAGAAAAAGGATAAAGTCATAAATTTATGAGGCTGGTTCTTTCTGCAGAAAAGCTACATATTGTTTTTACAGTTTTGATACTTATGACAATGTGATACTTAATATTCTGGCACATCAGCATGTCTTTGTTTATGAAACCATACTGAAGTACAATTTCACGAAATGCCCCACATCTGTCATTTTAACAACTGTCCTCCTTTAAAACAACTGGTTACAATATTATGACTTGTGTTTTTTTCCCCTCTGTGGCCCTAATATTCTATCATTTTATATATAGCCTTATAGTCTATGGGAAACTGTAAATTATCTAATGATAGCAACATCATCTAAAAATCATTTTTTATCCAAAATCATTGAAATTAATGATCACAAACGTTTAAATAATAACAGTGGGTCTAGTTATATGTGATAACAATGTATAGTGAGCAGTGAAATAACTATTGGTTTCCATTTGTGGTGACTGCTGACTGACATTAGGGATGAGATTAAATAGATCCTGGAATTTAGCCTGGTCTGGAGCAGGCTAGCTCCACAGAATAAATCTCCATGGTAATTTATACCATAACATATCCTCCTGCCCCCTATCCATCTTTAGTGCAACCGGATTACGGATCAATTGAGCCAGGATCACCAAGATATCCTGGCTTAATCCCTTATCCTAGTTTTGTGCAACAGGCCCCTGGACAAATGTCACGCCCTGGCCTTAGTTATCTTTGTTCTCTTTATTATTTTGGTTAGGTCAGGGTGTGACGAGGGTGGTTTGTGTGTTTTTGTCTCGTCTAGGGTGTTTGTACTGTCTAGGGGTTTTTGTAGATTTATGGGGTTGTGTTCATTCTAGGTGTTTATGTAAGTCTATGGTTGCCTAGATTGGTTCTCAATTAGAGGCAGGTGTTTATCGTTGTCTCTGATTGGGAACCATATTTAGGCAGGCATGTCCTTTGGGTATTTTGTGGGTGATTGTTTCCTGTGTCAGTGTTTGTGCCACACGGGACTCTTTCGGTTTGTTCACGTTTTTTGTGTTCATGTTCAGTTTTCCCTATTAAAATATGGACACCTACCACGCTGCGTATTGGTCCGATCCTTGCTACACCTCTTCAGAGGAAGAAGAGGACGACAGCCGTTACAACAAACAATGAGCAAGATCCCTTTATAAATTATTGACTTTTCTATCAATCACAAAATAAGGTTTCTATTGTTCTGATGAAACTGAAGAATAAACAAGGTAATTTTCAGTAAACTATTAATACATGAATCACCTAATTATCAAATATTCAAATAAATATATAAAAACAAATCTTCTAAATTCAATGGAATAATTTTATGCTCAGTGTTGATCATTAGCCCTTTATGTAGGCTGTCCCAAAAACATACACACACACACACACCTAATGTGGTGTAGCCGACACAAGGTGTTACCCAATATAGCTAGAGATAGACTGGTAAGGTCACCGTCTCACTTTTACTAGATACTTACTCTAAACACTGAGGGAAATACAACAGAACAGCTCCCTTTACACTTGATTGACAGAAACAGCAGGCAAGGTTTTCACTTACTCCTTCGACCCAGTTGTCTGAATGGGCACCTCAATGGTATCTTGTTTTTCGTTTAATGTGCAGTAGCTCTATGTATAGGTGGGATGTTGCTGGGAAACCAACCTGAGCTGGCGATGATGCTAACCATTGTAAACATGATGTGAGCTTTACACAGCTAAGACAGACCACTGGGTCATACAAGCTGTAGTGTATTCATAATGTGATTCGGATGGACAGAACCGTGTTACACAATGTTACAACTAACATAGCAGCTCTCCATGTATGTTAACATTTTAGGTAACACTAAGTAACAAAGTAATAGTGCATTAAATTGATTTCCAGTCAGGATTAGCAGAAATTCTACATTTAATTATGCACTCTCTCAAGGGTTATGTGCACATTCAGTTCATTGTAACATATAGCACTTCCTTACATGGCATCTATTGTATGGTTACAATACAGGAATTTAACAGATGCAAATGTTCAGCAGTTGTGTTTGAAAGAAAAATGCAATTCGCCACAATAAGTTACAATGTGTTTATTCATCTTTTTGATTGACAATGTAGTGTGCATTGGAAGGAAATATGGGGCGACGCAGCTATACAACCTCCTAGAACGTGATCAAAAGGCAAGTAAAAATGGCTTCATGGATGAATAAGAGAGGGGCTCTGAAAAAATAAAACAATTTATTTGCCTTTTCTTTCAACAAAGAAAAACAATTTCCTGGGAATGGAGGTTGCTGTAGGCTTGAGGAAGTTGACTGGAGTCTGGAAGTTGGAGGCTGGAGGAAGGAGAGGAGAATGAACACCTGCTGCTCTCCCGGCTCCCATGGAACTCTCAGGACTGGACCATGATCAGGAATTCTGTGGCAGGAGAGAAAGATTCTGAGATGAGTTCCAATTATGGATTAGAATATGAACATTCAGAGATGAGCGACATCAAAACAGCCTTTTGGAAATGTTGCTCATTATCTAAATCACTTGAACAGAAAGCCTATAACTAAACCCTCTTTGGCCTACATATGTAACAGTATGGGTTCTTTAATGAGAATTCACCATTAGTGTTTTGGTTGCTGTGTTTTGTCTGGTTTGAAAGCATAATCTACGCAATTTACATGATTGGATTACAATATGCAATATGACCAAAAATGTTAATGTAAATCAGTTTGTAGCTTATTCGCAATCCAACCTTGTAATCATCTTATGCATACCATCATGTGCATACATTAGTGTTTTTCACAGAATGAATTTGCTCCCTTGTCAAAAATATGTGGGATTAAGCAGAACAACATCGAATTCAAACCTTACATAATACAAACACTTGTAAAAGGTATTTTTTGTTTGTTATTCCTTCAACAGAGGGAAGTGCCAAAAAGCTGACAAAATGACCCTGAACCAAATAGTTGGTTTGGAACCAGAGATTGAAATAATGTTTAGACGCTGTCTAATTCCTTCATCCGGTTATGCAATCCCAGCCCAGCCAGTCTATGCAGCCCTAGATATTGCTAAAATCTGGCTGGTAGCCATTAATATAGCATCTGGAGGACCAGACCAGGGTTCAAATAGTATTTGAAATCTTTTGATTGCTTTAGCTGTGTTTGATTGAGCTTGTCTGGGGTATTGGGATCAATGGAATAGACCCAAAAGTGCAAACCTCGCCCATCTGGCACTCCATGTAGGCTCAATCAAACGCTAAAAGTATATGAAAGGTTTCTAATACTATTTGAACCCTGGTCTACTGGAGGCTGTGACTTCTGGATCTCTGCTTGCCAATGAGGCCAACTAGCATTGCCATTAAGAGCATCTGTATAAGCTCCACAATTTGTTTTTGTCACCCTCACAACCTAGCACAAAACATACAGGAATATAGACACACGAGCGCACAAACACTACTCTATATACAGTATGCTCTACAAGGGCTGTCCCAATGCCTTCCTCTTGACCTGAAACATCTAGTGTCTCTACCGCTCATCCTCTATCCATACTCTCTTCTGCCAACTCAGGGCCCTTACTAAAAGCCATACATCTGAGTTGACAGTGGTCAGGGCGGATTACAACTCTAAAGAGCATAACGTTAATCTCATATTACAAAATACACATAGCCATACATTGCCATACATATGAAGAAAGCCCTAGTCATGGCCAACGCCAAGTTTGTGAATGTTGGCTTAGATTCAATAGTAGTCTTCCACACAAGAACAGGATTTGCAATAGTCAGGAAAGAACTTTAAACTATTTGATTGAAATTTTAGCCTTCTTTATCTTTTCTCTTGGAAAACCGTCAAAACCAAGAGACTCCCAAAATGTATAGTGGATCTCAGAGAGTCTTGGTCTTCTGCTCATCAAATCCCGACAAGGAAATACGAACAGCCTTACCAATTTACATTTACATTTAAGTCATTTAGCAGACGCTCTTATCCAGAGCGACTTACAATTGGCTCATGATAATACCCCAGCCTGCAGGTTATTGCAGAAAGCCACTCACCTTCTACTCCGATCTTGCCATCGTTGTCATCATCAGCTGCAGACAGGAAGCCTTTACACTCAGCGTCCGTCAGCGTCCGCGCCCCGGGGACAAACCGTTGCAGGAAGAACCTAGGGAAGTACACACACACAAACAGAGTACACACAATCATAATACACACCACACATGTACAAGCATTATGTGAGCCTTACACATACTGTACCATGTGTCTGTCACACACACACACACACACACACACACACACACACACACACACACACACACACACACACACACACACACACACACACACACACACACACACACACACACACACACACACACACACACACACACACACACACAACTTGTGTTCCAGCACAGCCCTTTTAGGCATAAAGGTTATTTGGTTCCAGTTTAACAAGGATTGAAAGTAATACAGCTAGGTTATATAGCCGAAACATCAAATGTTCTACTCTCTGGCACAATGCTCAGGCTGGTCTCTTGCCAGCTTTGTAACAATATAGTCTTTTTTTTGCTGCACAGTCTCTATATGCATTCTCATAGGAGGTGAGGGAAAGTGAATTGAGTGAAAACTCTGCTATACTGCATCCATCCATGAACTCAATTGCACTTGGGTCATACAGTTGGTGTCCTAAGTTCAGCTGGCTGGCACATTTATATAATGTAGACAGCGCATTATATAATGCAAATATATAATAATTATAGTTTTTTACCCATGGATTATAGTAAGGCTTAATGGTAGCCTTCCATTAAAATGACAGGGGAGTGGAATTGTAGAATTTGATCTCATTGACATTTGTTGCGCTTGCAACAGAAAATAGGTCATTGTATTAAATATTATTAAGTCTCCTGTCACTCAGCATACATTTCGAAATGCTCTCTGTGGTTCTGATGGCTCACCAGGTTGCCGCCGGCACAGTTGGTGGTCCTGTGTGGATTATCTGCTAAGAGTGTGCCGCTGACAAAGCCAAGGTCATGGGTTCAATTCCCACAGGGATAAAGTAATCTTCATAAAAATGTATGGTATGTGCTCACTCTACTGTGAGTTGCTATGGGTAAAAGCATCTGCTAATTGGAACAGTTGTAGCTTTGAATCCCACCGGGGCCACATATAGCCAAATGAATTTATGTGTTAACGGTAAGTCACTTTGAATAAAGGTGTCAGTAAAACGCCCATGTATTATCATTACAGGAAGCACAGGAAAGTGTTCCTCCGTCTAAAGGATTACTCCAAATGTCATACTTGAGCTCTGACTCCTCGAGGAAGCCACTGTTGTCATCGTCAAGGATCTGGAAGACATCTTTGACTTCTTTGGGAGACTTGGAGGTCAGGCCACACAGCTGGGAAAACTTCTTAAAGCTGAAGGAGTCTGGGGCTGAAGGGAGTGAGGGAGAACACATGCACCCATAAATGAACCAATGCATGCACACACAGCGCGCATACACACCCGGGTTAGAGTTCAGGCAAGGTTGACTCCCTGATGAGCTTAAAAGATAGCGTGGTGCAGTCCAGACTGGAGATTTATCCCTGTGTGTCTCTCTCTTTACAGGCTGACACACAGACACTCTTCTTAAAGAGTCCTTTTCACCCCAGCATATGGACTAAACCCATCCTCAGGATGCTAAATTCTAGTGCAATAGTCTGTGGGCGACTGCCAGCCTACTACTGAGTAGGAAGCACTCTCTTCTGACTAACAATAACTCTCTACAGTACATGATCATAGTCTGTTACAACCCTACCATCTCTCTCCTCTCTCTGTTTTTCTCTCATTCTCTCTCTCATTCTCTGTCATTCTCTCTCTCTCTTTCTCAATAACTCTATCAGGCAGTCCTGAGGTAAGACCTACCTTGGAACTCCTTGACGGCATTCTCAATAGCCTCCGCGGAAAGGATAGAAGTGAGTGACATATTAATCCTATTGGACAGAGGAACAACGGAGTAAATTATTCACACACACACACACACACACACACACACACACACACACACACACACACACACACACACACACACACACACACACACACACACACACACACACACACATACATACACACACACACACACACACACACAGGCTGTTCAAAGAGTCAGGTCCAGTCTATTCATTTAGAGAATATCAATCAGTAATCCCAGACTGCATTCATTGAAAAAAGCAGCTGGATTACGTAAGGATGTACAGTAGGCTATGCCAATAATAATGCCTTGATACGAAATGTATCTTAACATAAAATAAATAAATACAATGTATGCAATGTTACACAATGCAAGGCAATGCTACACATCAATTTCTTAAGAATATTCTTCTGAATATTTCTCAAATCAATTCATTTCAAGTAACCACAACAAACAACACTGCACTGAATTGAACAACACATAATACGTTCAAACCTACCGATATTTCCCTCTCTCTCCCTACGAGACTTTGATTTCTAAAACCGACTGCTTTAGTTTGTTTTTCTCTGTCAACCTCTTCCCTCTCCTTGCTCTGATAATCTGTTGATGTCAATTTGACTGATGTTGATGTCCCTGTTCTGTCTGCTTTAGCGTAATCTGGCTGCTCGATACGATTCGTCTGATGTAAACGATTTGAAATTACCTGGCAAAAATGTTACTGTCGATAAACACGCAACAACATTTATGGAAGCAGATGCGTAATTGTGACTACAAAGTGGATTAAGAAAGGTATTGGCTACTTCTGGAAAACCATAAAACAAAAATCCTGTTAAAATCACAAATTCCGAGAAAAATGACCTAAGAGTTTCAGCCAGGTAAATGGACCTGCAACTTCCTCTGCGGTGTATCATCTGAGCCGCACCTGAGCATCACTCACTCGGTCGGCAAAGTAACCACACGCACACATCACACCAAAAACTCGATCAGTCCTTTATCCTACTCACCGCTTTGATGATCTTGCCTCGCCGGTGCCCAAACCAGAATATATATGTAAGGCTTTGTGGTGACTGATGACTGCCGATTAGAATTTATATATGGACTGGAAACACAGAAAATCTGCGATGCTTGAGTTACCTGTCCGTGTATCAAATTCTCACAGCCAGGCCACTTTCGAATTGCTTACCTAACTAATTAACCGTTAACCTACTATTTAAATATTTGCCTTGACTGGTTGATGCGTGTAAATACTGAAACCTGTACCGCCCTTTTGCTATAGCAGGCAGACAAGAGTTTTACGCATCTCTCTCTGTCTCTCTCTCACTCTCTCTCTCCCCCCACCACGTGTAAATATACATATTTGACCTATAGTCTTATTGGTACAAATTATGTAGGTATTTAACATTGATAAATAATATTAACAAATCATCAATAGAAACACTTATTGACAGATCCATTAGAAGATAAAAATTGGCATTGCCCAAGTAGTCCCAAAATATTAATTCCCCTACTATTCTATCAAAAACCAAGTGGGAGCAGATGGGGCCAGATTATCTGATACACTATATACAAAAGTATGTGGACACGCCTTAAAAATGTGTGGATTCAGCTATTTCAGCCACACCCATGCCGACAGGTGTATAAAATCGAGCACACAGTCATGCAATCTCCATAGACAAACTTTGGCATTAGAATTGCCTGGTCATAGGATGCCACCTTTCCAGCAAGTCAGTTCATCAAATTTCTGCCCTGCTAGAGCTGCCCCGGTTAAGTGCTGTTATTGTGTAGTGAAAATTTCTAGGAGTAGCGCATAAAAATTGTCTGGCCTCGGTTGCAACACTCACTACCGAGTTCCAAACTGCCTCTGGAGGGAACTTCAGCACAATAACTATTCGTCGGGAGCTTAATGAAATTGGTTTCCATGGCCGAGCTGCCGCACACAAACCTAAAATCACCATACGCAATGCCAAGCATTGGCTGGAGTGGTGTAAAGCTAGCCGCCATTGGACTCTGGAGCAGTGGAAACGCATTCTCTGGAGTGATGAATCCCGCTTCACCATCTGGCAGTCCGACGGACAAATCTGGGATTGGCAGATGCCAGGAGAACGCTAGCTGCCCAAATGCACAGTGCCAACTGTAAAGTTTGGTGGAGGAGGAATAATGGTCTGGGGCGGTTTTTCATGGTTTGGGCTAGGCTCCTTAGTTCCAGTGAAGGGACATCTTAACACTGAAGCATACAATGACATTCTAGATGATTCTGTGCTGCCAACTTAGTTGAAAAAGAGTTTGGGGAAGGCCATTTCCTGTTTCAGCATGACAATGCCCCATGCACAAAGCAAGGTCCATACAAAAATTGTTTGTTGAGATTGTACAGAGCCCTAGTGTATATGGCCATGTAGTGTATATCTTAAGCTCAGTACTTAGTGCAAGTGGTTTAAGGCTACTGTATACATTATTTTACTGTTTTAGACTTGCTTATTTCAAAAGGTGATTTTAGTTTATGAACATGCAGGAAATGGTTAGAATAAAACAGTATGAAATGTTTGCGCTATGTACTGAATCTCTTTACTGTATGGCCTTGTTAAACTCTCAGGGTACCAAACAGTGTTCAATTTCCCTGTAAAGGTGAATAGCCCACACACAGTATTCTTCCTTGTGAAGATAAATTCACTCAACCTGCACTGTGCTGGTGATTCCACCTGGTCGCTATAACAACCAGCCTGGCTGCGGTGAGGGATGTGTAACATAGCAGTGGAGGCTCTCAAAACATCAGACGCAGCAGCAGTATCTCTCATGACTTGATTTAGTCAGGACAAAATGAAGGTGGAGGGAAGATACATATATAATGAGGACCAAGGGAATTATTATTCTCCATTATACTCGACCCCAAACCCAGTCCAACCTTTTACCAACCATTAATCTCTTGATTGACAGATCTTGTTACATGATGGGAATCCTGATGATAAGTGAAAATACGTATGTAAAGGCCAAAAACCAATTGCACAGCTGTGTCATGGAAACTGGACTGCATAACAGGTTTGGGAAACTTACATCACAAAAAGACAGCTTTATTCAATGCCAGACAGTGCCTCTGGCTTCAGATCGTTTGACTTGGACACTACCTAGTGTTTTTTTGCTGCTAATGCAGAGCCCTCAACATGGCGCCTGAATCAAACTGGAATCAATGTGGGGTTTAGAAATTAAATAGAAATCAGACTCATCCCTTATTGATATTTAATAAGCATATATAACAGTGAATAATTGGCTATGACTCCTTTGAATATTTCGGGGCAATTTTGGCCTACTAATGTGGTTCTTGTGTTGTGTATAGTTTTTCTGTCTTTAGCCTTGTAGGCCTACACTAGAGGCACGGGTTATTGTTCACTGGTCATGTGTACCCTATAGGCACACAGGTGACCAATAAGTAGGGATGCACAGACCATAGAGATAGATAGAGGACTCAAGTGCCCAAAAGCCCATTTTAGCAGGGGCAGCACCATTGAGGACTTTCACCATTTTGAAGTACTCAACTGGGTGGGACTTCTTATGGGTTAAAGAAAGATCATATAATGCCATTCAGTTCACCAGGAGAAATCAGGCAATGAATTACACTCGTGAGCAAACATTCCATAACTGCAACTTTGGCTTTATAACGGTTCCAAAAACATCCTCCAGGTGGCAGTATATACCCTTTCAGTTTGTTTACCAACATAGAAGTAGTAGAAAAAGATAATTGACTGTTTCAAAATGGAGATGGCCCTAATAGCGCTGCCCATGCTCTCACAGACGCCATAACGGGACAGATATAGAACATGTTCCACTGCCCAGAGATTGCTGACGAATGCCAGATCTTGCAACGCCTGGATAGGTATTTTACATATCAGCTAACCACATCATATGTTATAGCAATCCGGACGGCACAGCCGATGACGTTGCACACAACCATTGGTTGATGCATGCAACGTTTGAGCTGGGGAACACGATCACAATGTTGCATCCTCTAACTATCTCTATGGCACAGGCATAGATGATAGAAACAGTGTTACATTCCGTAGGCCGTTTTTCTGGTTGGTGCATGGTAGAAATAGACCAGAACTGTGAACATTTTTTTCAATGGTAAAAGGCCTTTTTGCATCATCTTTATAATCCACCATCTTTGGCACATGTTTGGAGAGCCTAGTAATTACATCTGCCTGTATGAAATTGTTGCAGTCTGTTTTTTTAATCTTTGCTGATAATAAATGGGCAAAGATAGCGTCTGGAAAGTTATGTTTTGCATGCGTTTATGGACATTTCATTTGCAATCCCACCTGTAGAGTTGCTATCAGGAACTATTGACTAGGTTAGAATTTACCTCTCGAGGAAATTGGCTTAGTTTATGGACATTGGATTGAATCTTTCTCCTGCAACTGATTAGTCTGGCTGACACCTAACTCAAAGTCCTCCTGACTTCAGAGTCTGGAAAGACTATTTTTATGTTGTCAGTACGATACATTGATAATTAAGGGGGCTGTGCTTTTACAGGTTGGTTCTCCTCTGGACTTTCCCACTCAAACAGCCACAGGCACAGCCCCACACAACCCCAGAGTGGTCCCCCCTTCCATTACTACTGTTGGATTTTCAAATCCAAACAACAAGAGGTCTCACACACCAGAAGAAAAATACATTTGAGAGAACTAATCAATGCTTTTGCTCAATTTCTGAGTGAATATTGCATTAATAAACAGCCTGCTGTCCAGACGAGTAAGTCACAGCTCTTCCTGTGTGGTCACTTGGGTCGCGTCAGCCAGGCTGGCAACTGATTACAACTGCCATGGAATTATTACTGATGAACAAATCTCTCTTGCCAAAACTCATGAATGGCAGCGGTGGATTGAAGGACGGTAGGGTATGTGCACAGGGGCCGCTGTAAAATTTGAATTTGCAATCCCACCTATCCTAGAGTGACGCTCTCTATCGGCTATCAGGAAGATCTATTCTGTCTTAGTGACTCAGAAATATACATGACTGGAGGTGTAGCCACTTAATGTTAGTTACTATATGACACATGACTGTTCCAGTTCTCAAAATAAAATCAATGGACAACCATTGATCTCTCATCTCCTCATCTTAGTTACTATGTGTTGATATGTTTGCTGATAAATAGCTGCTATTTATCATGTAAGAGGATGCTTAACAATATACTCTCTTCGCACCATCCTACTGACCCGAACTGTGTGTATGGACCGGTCAGGTGATGACAAAATTCCCCTCTAGTCTAAATAGATACTCTCATGTGGAGTGGTACTGAACATTAAAGCAAACTGTAAAGAAAAGATGAGACACCATATTGAAAAAGAACGTTTATTCTTTTCTATATATCGTCTGACGTCCATTTCCCAAAAAGTGCATCATTGATTGGACACTAAAGCAAAACTCAAATGAATGAGGACAGGGGAGAGACACAGCCACGCTACATTTACATTCATAGTGGACAGAAAGATGCACTATGGGTAGACAGTCACAGGCTGTGTCTGATATGACCCCCTGTTCCCAATATAGTGCACTACTTTTGCCCATCAGCTCTGGGAAAAGGTATTGCATTATGCCTGGGAAAGGGTGTCATTTCAGACACAGTAACAGTCACGTGTATAAAAGTGTTAAGATGAAAAGGGGGATGTCTTGGGTCAAGTTGTTCCTTCAGATCAAGAGGTGTTGGTCAGGTCTTCATTTATCCCTTGATCATGGCAGCGAACTCTGCAAAAGTGAACGCACCATTTTTTGTATTAATAATATGAATGGTTCAATAATTTATTGCTCAACATTTCATTTTCAATTTCAACTGAGATTGCGAAGACTTGCAATAACGTTCCCAAATTCCAAAAAGGAATAATCCTCACCATCAACTCCAATCATGCCATCACCATCTTTGTCCCCGTCAGCCAGGAAAGCCTTGGTCTCAGCGTCAGTCAGGGCTCTGGCAGAGGCAGAGAAGTTCTGCAGGAACAGCCTGGATGGATACAGAACAAACAGGCAATAAGCAAAGACTGTGCTGATGCTTTCCTGCTCTACTTATATTTTGGGGGAGGGGACTCTATTGCTGAGACAGAAATAGGCACCCCGTTCTCTACAGAGGGGTAGGTTTAAAGTGACGTCCTTTTTTTGCCCCCACACTTAACAATCAGTCAAGCCCTATAAAGGGAACATTCACTCTAAGAAACATGATCAAAGGTGTTATATGATGAGTGTAATATCAGAGGGGTACTTACTTGAGCTCATCCTCCTCAATGAAGCCACTCTTGTCCTGGTCAATGACGTAGAAGGCCTTCTTCACATCATCGTTGGACTTGCCAGCCAGGCCAACCTTGGCAAAGAAAGCCTTGTGGTTGAAGGAGTCAGCAGCTGTGGGGAGATCAGTTATCCATTAAAATGAGGATTTCACAGTTACAAATATACCTAACAATACTGCTGTGCCAGGGCTGTGCCCGCTTGCCCATGGCTAGTCTAGTGGTAGAGCTGCTTCCCCCAGACTGGACCACACTCCCCTGGAGGCAACGGTTCAATATTGCGGTCTAGCCACTCTTTTCTGTGCTATATCCCTCTCATCTCTCTCCTCATCAACCACAAAAATTAAAGAAGCCTGCTATATACAATCTTGCCCACAAACACAGAGATCCTAAAATAGAGAGAGAGTAGAAAGTGAACTGAGGCATCTATAAGAGGTTTACCTGTGCAAGCAGCGAGGGCTGCAGCAACATCAGCATCGTTAAGACCGGCGAAGGACATGTTTAGCTGGGGAGACAGCAGAGAAGATCAGTTACAGCAAAGCAAATGTTTTTCTGTTCATCACCTGCTTCTGCACAGCAACCGCAATGACTGATTTCAGTATGCTGAATCTCTGTCCTTTATCAGAGTTGGATATTTGGAAGATTGAACCACCCTATATTAAACCATTGCATTTCCTAATAATATAAATGGTAATAACATAGTTGTTGTAGTTAACATAGTTATTGTGCTGTTATTAACATCTGAAAATCAAGTTCTATTATTCCATTTTGCTTAGTTTTAGTTATTTGAGTTATTTTTGGTTATTGGGTAGTTTTGGATCTTTTAGTTAGAGTTGGTTATTTTGGTCAGTGTTGGTTCTTTTGGTTAGTTTGAGTTAGTTTTGGTTATTTTGGTTAGTTTTGGTTCTTTTTGTTTTTTTTAGTTGGTTTTGGTTATTTTGGTTCGTTTTGGATCTTTTGGTTCGTTTTGGTTATTTTGGTTAATGTTAGTTCTTTTGCTTAGTTTTTGATCTTTTGGTTAGGATAGGTTCACACAACAGAGAGCATCAGGATGGACAGTCCTCTATTCCAAAACCTGGATTTGCAGGTAGTGAATGATATATCATCCCAATGATGTAGCCTAGTCATTCCATTTGGTTCCTTGATTATTCCAAAGGCAAAACACGTGTCCTGCGTTTCTTTAATTGAGATGGCCTTTATAGTAGATGCTTCCTCCATGTTCAGTTCCATAGTAAGGTGTAGTAAAGCCGAAGGGTTGAAGATACATGCAAGATGTTGTCGACCTGACAAGACGAAGATTCATCCCTCTGCAACAGACTCACCTCAGGTTTGGCTTTAAGGCTTGAGTGGATTCGCAAAGATGATTCTGCCGACTGGTGTAAGCCCCCCTGCTCAAGCCCTCGACCTTATATACCCTACTCACCCGAAATATGAGGCAAAATGTAATAGACACCGCATGCAAAGCAGTTGGTTGAAAATGTGTCCAGTAGTCAGTGTCCTTTCTATTTATATCTACATACATGAAGATGCTTAAATGGTACTTGTTTGCAAAAGTGCTTAATATTAAATCGGGCTAATAATATACGCTGGTATAGATTACATAGATTTGCCGCTGATGCAGATTTATATTGTGTGAAAATCCATACTGATGACAATATTAGATCAATTAGATTTGTAGTTATTGAAAACTTCACTTTATACGCAGATGTTTCTGCATCTTTTGTTGGCTTCGACTTTCATATATATACATATATATATAAAAATGTTTTGATTTCAAATCAAATTGTATTTGTCACATGCGTCGTAAAAAACAGTTGTAGACTAACATTGAAATACTTATTTGGGCTTTTATTTATGTTTTACGGTCTGTTTTACAAAATCCATCAACAGCTATCAAGTTTAACAGTTCATAGGCCTAATTTACGACTGAGTTGCTCCGTCTCAGTGCGTAATTGGCACGCGCAAAATGTCTGGAATGAGTTGTTGTGCATGTATCTGTCTAACAAAAGTAGAGCCCATGATTTATGGCCATAGGTGTAAGGTGCTGTATTACGCTTCGGGAGAAAACAGACACTTGAATTACTTGGCTAATTATAATAGGGCTGACGTGTCTTCATGTTAAATCATTTAAAAACATTGAAAGCGTTTTTGTTTTGTTATTGAAAAAGCTAAACACAATTGAATTATGGCCCCTGTTTTTAAATTTTGCCTAAAATGACATACCCAAATCTAACTGCCTGTAGCTCAGGCCCTGAAGCAAAGATATGCATTTTCTTGGTACCATTTGAAAGGAAACACTTTTAAGTTTGTGGAAATGTGAAAGTAATGTAGGAGAATATAACAAATTAGATCTGGTAAAAGATAATACAAAGCAAAAAACCAACCCTTTTTTGCATTTTTTTTGTACCATCATCTTTGAAATACAAGAGAAATGTATTATTCCAGCCCAGGTGCAATTTCGATTTTGGCCACTAGATGGCAGCAGTGTATGTGCAAAGTTTTAGATTGAATCAATGAACCATTGCATTTCTGTTCAAAATGTTGTATCAAGACTGCTCAAATGTGCCTAATTTGTTTATTAATAACTTTCCATGTTCAAAACTGTGCACTCTCCTCAAACAATAGCATGGTATTCTTTCAACCGTTCCACAGGGAATCCACCGATCCCGAATAAGTTTTTAAGAGCCTGTGCTGTCAGAAATGTGAGTTTTCTGTTTTAAATATTTTGCCACACTACAAGGTTGGAATAATACTATGAAATTGTGAAAATTATGATAATGCCCTTTTAGTGTAAGATCGTTTTTGAAAAGAACGCCTGAAATTTCAGCCTGTTTTAGTGGGATGGTATTTTGGCCTGCCTGGTGACATCACCAGGTGACAAATTAGCTAATAGAATAATAAGAAAGAGTTCCAAACCTCTCTACCAATAACAACTCGTTTTCAGTTTTCCCCTCCCCACTCAGACCACTCCCAGACAGTCCAAGCACTCCTGCTTGAGAAATTGCTCTTTGCTAAGAAGCAATTTTTGCTTCTTTTTGTCAATTTTAATTGAAAACAATCACAGTAAGGTACTTCATTGCTACCCATAAATGATTTGATATTGAGACGGAAATGACAGCATTGAAGCATTGAAACAAGTGCATGATATATGGTGAAAATAAAAATAAAAGCTCAAGAAACATAATAACAAAATAATTCAAAATCTAGCCCAAAATGTCATATACAATTGTATAGGTTCTTTTATCTGTCATATAAGATTTGCACATTTGGCAAAAAATGTACTCATAGAACTCTAATTAGGGCCTAATAATTTATGGAATCATTAATCTATATTTCACATCTTTCCCTACAATTGGATGTACTGGTGCCCTTTGGGTGGTTAAACATGTTAATTGGGGACCTCTTTGCTGAGGAATGTGAATATTTTTCCTGAGCAAGTTTGTCATTTTGTATATTTGTATTATATTATATTTTGTAAATTGTGTGTGTGCAGGGCTTCCTTGCGAAAAAGACATTGGTCTCAATGGGACTCCCTGTTAAAGTAAAGGTAAAATAATAATAAAATAAACATATTTTTTAAATCAGTGGCTCAGGGGAGAGAAGAGGGGACACCCATAGGAATGTATTTGGCACAAAGGATAAATTGAGTCAGTCATCACCTCTGTCTAATTGAAGGGTGCCTGGTGTTATTTTGGTCCCTTTCAGCTCCCCTACTCCCCTCCAGGCTGTTTCTCAGTATGGCTATGCTACTATTTACGAGAACAGTGAAAGGTGATAGGTCTACTTCCATCATCATTCAAACATTCAGATCTGGGGAGAGCCATTACGCAATACCTAGACTACTGTACTGTACATCACTCAATTTTAACAATGCTCTCGATGGTGCCATTTTGGATGCAGGAGTCCACATACGAGTATACATACAGTAACGTGTGTGACACGGTTAATGTGTCTACATCCCAAATGGCACTACTTAGTAGTGCACTATTTTTGACCAGAGTTCTATGGGCCCTGATAAAAAGTAGTACGCTATAGAAAGAATAGGGTGCCATTTGGTACGTATGCTATGTGTTTCATACTGTAGCAGGTGGCACTGTTGAGGTGGCACTTGTTACTTTTGTTTGAGAAGGCCAGCTGGATAAACTATGGAATGCAGTTTGTTGCCGTTCTTTTTCTATGGTTGTGTAGAGACTATCCAAACCTTTGTGTGTGTACTGGCCATAGTAGTAGTGGCCCTTTAAATAGATTTAGAGCTGGCAACCTCATCAGTTTATATTTTATGGTACATAATTCAACAGGTCTAGAATTACATGGGAAAATGGTAATTACATAGAAATAGCATATTCAATACTTTTTATCAGTCAGTCACTCCTCTCCCCATCCTTGATCCTCAGGTGCGTTCGGCTTGACCCCTAACCCCTGACCTTTACCCACAGATAGGTAGAGGAATCCATCTTGACACAAATAAGATTAAAGCGTTTCCCCCTTAAATCTTCTCCCTTAGATTATGTGCTTTTTATCTATTCCTGCCATTATTTAATATGAGTGTTGTTGTTAGATGGATGTGTCAGAACAGTGGACAACCCGTTATCAGCTGAAATCAGGAAGGAATCCAAGCTGATGTGGGACATTCTAATATTCTGACATTCTGACATTCCAAACTCCACTTAGAGGTGGTCCTTGGACTAAATCCCACCTTGTCATCAATAGCATATACAAATAATTAAATACATTTACTGTACATTCTACATGTAAACAAATATCTGCAAGTAAAAGTTCAGAGTGCAATTTGTTCACTTTTCCCTCCCTCGCGACATAAATAGAAATGGCCTTCTTCTATGTCACCGAGTATGACATTTTCTCAGTCTGATAGCTGAGGGAGAGAATCTTGTTCATAAATGTGCCTCATTAACAAAACCGTTGTAACATGGGAGTTCTGAAACCCTAGCCAAGAGCTGGCTGGGGGCCTTTGCAATGTGCTGGCTCTAACTGAACATATGCAAGAGATCCTCCAGCTGGCCAGCCCTCTAAAGAGATGTCTCCGAGAGGCCCTGGCAGTATCTGTATCTTTCTGAACCAGCTATAAGTGTGCCAGAGCTGAACATATATATGTCTCCTAGATGCAGTGCCAGTAGGTGGATCCTGTTTTGTGAACCTAAATGTTCACATGATGTATAGCAGAGGTCACTATATACAGTTACTTCTCAGTACCCTGTGGAGTAATGCTGATGGGAATCCCGGTGTAGCTAGTGTGTGCTGCATCAGTCCTGTATACTCCAATATTCTAAAGAAACATAACATTTTATTCCTTCTTTAGTTCTTCGAAGGACTTGCTCAACTGTGATACTCAATGTCAGATGAAAAACCATTAAAAACAAAAGTCGTTGTTAATCCAAATGAAAATTTATTGAAATTTTCTAAAAGTGCAAAGGTCTGGTGGTAAACTTTTGCACACCGGCTGACGTAGTTAGAAAACATAACAGTCAACACGCTTTGGGAGTGTGGGGTGACATTCATAAATAAAATGAATATAAAAAAGATGCAGTATTTGACAGGCAGCAAGCCAGGACAACCTCAACAGCAGACTTGTGGTTCTATGAAAACCGAGCCAATGATAGATGACTTATACTTTCACCAAGGTGGTGAACTCTGTGGAAACAAGGAAGAAACAACAACAGTTATTGCAAGACAGGTCATGATGAGAACTTGAAAAAAAAAATGATCCTCATAAAATCCTAATTTCCTACATGTCATGGCATTTAAAAGTAGTTACGCGCTACTAAAAATTGTTTGTTGTTACAGTTACTTGGCCAACTGGATAGGGTCAAGTACATAGTTGCTTGTTTGATAGAAATTTATAAAAGTGATTTGATTACCATCCACTCCAATCATGCCATCACCATCAGCATCTCCTGCCGCAAGGAAGGCCTTGGTCTCTTTATCTGTCAGAGCTCTGGCACCAGCAGAGAAGGTCTGGAGGAACAGCCTGGAGAGAGAGGAGCACCTTAGAGACTGCTGCCCTATGTACATAGTCATTGAACACTGGTCACTTTATTCATGTTTACATACTGTTTTACCCACTTTATATGTATATACTGTATTGTAGTCATGGATCATACTATATAAATACTGCTGAACACACCTTTTATATTCATATATTGTCCATACTGTTTATACACCATCATATACATATATATATATGATGGTGTATAGACAGTATATATATATATACATATATATATATGATGGTACATAGATATATATATACATATATATGTATATATATATTCCAGTCTCTGACATTGCTCATTCTCATATTTCGTCATTTCTATATTTTTATTGTTTTTTGTGTGTATTGTTTGGTATTGTTAGGTATATCGCACTGTTGGAGCTAGAAACATAAGCATTTCACTGCAGCTGCGGTAACATCTGCAAAATATGTGCACGCAACCAGTGAAATGTGATTTGATTTGAAGGGTGTGTTTAAGTATCCCTATGCGATCAAATTAAAATGAGACTTGGTGAGTGGAGATCAAGGAATAGTCAAGATATGCACTCGTATTAATTTCAGTTTCATGGGTGGTGTTGCGTTGTACTGTACAGTAAGTTAGCTTTTGACAACTGAATCAACTGGGCTGCCTTAATCGACATCCACGTCTTCGACGCCCGGGGAACAGTGGGTTAACTGCCTTCCTCAGGAATAAGTTGCCTTGTACTGTACAGTAAGTTAGCTTTTGACAACTGAATCAACTGGATCAATGTGAGACTTACTTGAGCTCATCCTCCTCAATGAAGCCACTCTTGTCCTGGTCAACAAAGTAGAAGGCTTTCTTCAAATCCTCAGTAGACTTGCCAGCCAGGCCAACCTTGGCGAAGAACTCCTTGTGGTTGAAGGACTCAGCAGCTGTGAGGGATAAACACAGTGGTCATTTCAACATCACAACCTGCTCATGGATGATTATACATGGTCAATATGGGCCCTTTCACTTTAACTGACATTGATTGTCATAAATGAATTAAGTATAGCACACCTGCGCAATGCTGGAGGGCAGCAGCAATATCCTCGTCCTTAAGCATTCCCTTGAAAGCCATTTTTTCGATTCTGAGAAGTAGGGAGAGAGAAAACAAGTGAAGAGAAAAAGAGAGAGAGAGACATTTTCAAAGTCATGAACATGAATATTCAACAGAAAATACTTGGGCCCACTAACCTTTTGACTCTGATAACCACATCTATTGTCAAGAAAACTGTCTCAGGCATATATATATATATATTTAGATAGACCTTTTCCCAAATGTTATTTCATGAATTTACTAATTGTTTAATGAATTAATGGATTTAAATGGATAATAAATAGCATTAGTACTGTGTTATCTGTAGCTTACAGGTTTATGTTCCAAACGTAGCTCATCTGTGCTCAAAGGCAGAGTGCCTCAATGCAAGAAACTACAGCAGGCCAAAGCCCATACAGTAGTATGCTGACCCATGACCTTTAGGTCTGCTAGACCTGTTTATCAGATCATCTCTTTCATCTATTTCTACCAGCTCTGGAGCCTGTTTCTATTCTGTCTCTCAACCATTCACACAGAAAGATTCACATAGGACTTTCACTGTCATGAAGGTCCATGGCAATTTAGATGGAGAAGAAGCATTGGTAAAGAAAGGAACATTGAGTAAGACATGTCTGCCAGTGACAGTAAGTATCATTCAGAGTGGTCCTCGAACTGAGATTCCTCGTGCGCCAAAACCATGGCATAAGTCCTCCATCTCCATCTCTCAGGTAAGTGCTTTAAGTCCAATTTTCGCTTTATTTAAACTCCAATTCCAAACGCATTCCAGATAGAAACGTTTCCCTCTTCATTTTTATTGAATGTATTCCGTGGAGGCAGTAAAGAAAAATCTTTGCATGTTGCTGATGCTGAAAACCATTGGTGGTCTGTAGCCTAAATTAGAGCATCAGTCCGGTTGAGGGAACTCACCTTTGGAGGATTAGTGGATTAGTGGCGAGGAGGCTGCTGTATCTCAGTGTAGGGCTGGATGAAGCAATACTCCCCTAGCTCCCACATTATATACCCTCGCCCTTCAAGGTGTAACACACACCGTATGCTTAGGGTTCGTTTTGGAAAAATGTGTCTAGTAGTCAAATTGTACTATTTTTATCCTTTCAACTAGGGATATGCATGCAGTCCTTGGGTGAAATGCAAGAGGGGCATTTTGGGCTTCAAGCTGGTCTTCTCATTCGGTTGTATGTTGGAGATAAAATGCCTGCAATGCATTTTCTTCATATGACCCATTATCTGCAATCAGGGCAATGTGGCACTTGGTGACATCAGTGTGTTTCTGAAAATGTATAGAGCAAGTGTGAGATGATAAACAGACATGAACAATTTAGTATCCATCAAATCAGATCATTTTGTTTTGTATGATTTATATAAAAATCCAACTCTTTAACTATCTGTACAATATAGTGTAAACCATATTTTTTTTTTATAAGCTTAATGCAAATGTATATATTCATATGATGTAGGTCTAGATTTTCTACTTCACAATTATTTTACATAGATTCATCATTCTTATGCTGGACGATATTGTGCTTGTCATATTTGTAAACGATAAAATCACCTCCATACTAGCAGAGTCTCATTTAAACATGTTAAAAGTTGTTGTTGTTGATAGAAACATAGACATGATCTTCCTGACAGTTAAAAGGTTCCCAAGTTATCAGTTTATAGCAAGAAACCTGATCCCTCGTCTGCCTTCCATATATACTGTACATGAATAATCATGAGAAGACAATGACTTGGTTTGGATGATCTACTGCAGTTGGATACACATGAGAGGAATATAGACTTGGTTTGGATGATCTACTGCAGTTGGATACACATGAGAGGAATATAGACTTGGTTTGGATGATCTACTGCAGTTGGATACACATGAGAGGAATATAGACTTGGTTTGGATGATCTACTGCAGTTGGATACACATGAGAGGAATATAGACTTGTGTTGACTTGACTCCTTACCCTGGGACACATGCTCATATTCATGCAAGGAGCAGCCTGTCAAGGACATGACTAGGATACATCACATACTGTCATGTGAAACAGGTGCTACAATATTTATGGTCAAAGCCATATATACTGTATTTATAAACTTTACATCAGAGAAAGACAGCTGCAGGCGAGGCAAGTGTTAAGCCAAAGACTGTTTATTTGTATTGGTTTACAATATCATATTTTCCTTAGTCAAAACTAGCATACAGCATATTGCACTATTTGTACTGACAGACAGAGGCTGGACCAACCCAAGAAGGCACTGAGCAGATTCACACAGACCATGTACTGCTTGTCTTCAAACTACAAGATTGTCAAAAATAAACATCTTCTTTATCTTCCTCTCTTTATGAAGACATGACAAGGTTGGAGAACTCTGAAAGAGAGACACAAACTGTTTTCAATGCGTTAATTCTTAATGTTCAATATGCAGAATGTACAGATTTAATTACTGTCTAACTACATTTCCAAACTGGGTTTCTCATCCAGTGATCCTTAAACTGCCATAAGAATCATAAATGTTAACAGCCGACCCTGGCCACCGCAGGTTAGTGTATTTCGTCATGAATCTTGTTCTGGAGAGTGGTCACTAGCTGGCACAGTTATAAAATCAGATTTTTAACCTAACCCTTAACCATAACCTTAACCACACTGATAACCCTAATACAATATAGCCAATTTGGAGTTTACTGGTGGCCTATCTAAGGCAAAATTGCTCAGTTCTGCCTCCAGGACAAGGCTCATGACAATAAATGTCAACCTGCCTGATGGCCTAGTAACCCTACCGTCCCAGCCTATCTTTCCGTCCCCGTCTTTGTCCCCAGCTAGGAGAAAGGCTCTGGTCTCAGCCGCTGTCAGGGGACGAGCCCCCTTGGAGAAGTTCTGGAGGAAAAGCCTAACACACACGCACACGCACACGCACACACACACACACACACACACACACACACACACACACACACACACACACACACACACACACACACAAAACACAAAAAGTAGCATTACATACAGTACACTGTACAGTAGAACTGTTGTGTGTTTGGTTGTATCCATCTAACTCTAAAGGATCTTAAGTCTTTGTATTAGGATACTTTTTTTAGGAAACAAAATAAAATAAAAATATTTGTATCTGCCTAGTATCTGCTGCTATTTTGATCTTGGGATCAAGTTCCCTAGAAGACGTGTATGTTATATTGAGACTCAACTGTAGCTCGTCCTGTTCGATGTAGCCACTCTTGTCCTGGTCCAGGATCATGAAGATCTTCTCAATCTCAGGGGGAGACTTCTTGGACAAGCCCACCATCGCAAAAAACTTCTTTGGGCTGAAGGAGTCGTTTGCTAAAAGCAGAATGGACAGTGCATAACGACAAAGGACCAAACAAACCGTTGATGATTGAAATTAATAGCCCATAACTTGCATTTCCAGTTACTTTACGTAAACACATTTGTGAAGCCACAATCATATAGAGAAATATAAACGGCATTTATGAGTCCCTATGGGCAACCCAACACAACTACTATAACATTCCCCACAACATTAAGTTACAGTAGAGGTCAAAAGTGCAAACACACATTCATACCTTTGCAAGCATTGATAGCTGAAGTAATATCTGACGCAGCAAGGAAGTCTGTGAGAGCCATACTGAAACTGTAGCGAGATCGTGATGAAACGTAGCAGCTTGTGGTTCTATCCTAACTGATGGTGAGGTAGAAAGCTACTGATAAGAGCGATCTTATGATGCCATGGTGTCAGAAACCACCAGCGTTTCCCTGCCAAACACAGCTGTCTTTTGGGCCCACTTGACGTTCAACTGACGTGGATGTCACGGCGTCACTATGACAAAGCTTTTGTTTGGCACTTAATTAAGAGACCAATTGAAAGTGGCCCTTCTGGTGAACAGAAAGCCATTCTTACTAGCTTTTCCCCCATATAGCGGAAAAAGTACAGATTGAACCCTTTCAGCCTGAATATGAGATTTGTTTGAAACAGCCAGTGACAGTGATACATGATCAGAAGTGTTGATCTGTCTTTGTATTCATGTGATTTAGTGTTTTTCCTTTCAGACATGCTGGGGAAAAGGCTTAAGGAACAGATAAGAGGACAAGAAAATAGAAGACATGCTATATTTGGTTGGCCAGATATCGCCTGGCTTGCCTGCTCTTCTCTCTCCCTCTCTTCCTGTCATCCTCCACTCCCTTTTGCTCATCTCCCTCCTCTCTGCCCTCTCCCTTCTCTAAGTTTCTGGTTGCTTCCTCCCTGTGTTACAGAGCTGTCTCTCTGGCACAGGATCCCCCAGGCTTAGCTATAAACATCCTGTTATTCGGAGGCTCAGTCACGTTTGGGCTTCCCCTGCGATGGGGGTAGGCTCACTATCGTCACGGGTAGCGGTAAATCACTTACCAGGGACTTTGTTTTATGAGAATATTAGGTTTTGATTCTTCAAATCTCCAGTGTCAGTACTACTCTACATGTTATGTCTTTGCAGTGGGGCAGACACAGCTGTTGGTGCCTGATAGAGGTTGAGGAAGTGTTAACGACTGATGAATGTTGAAGAGCCACCTCCCTGTGAGGCTGTTTTACTGAACAGCCACCTGCTGGAGTTTTCACACATTCCCAGGTGGCCATGCTCTACTGTAGCCTATTATGTACAGTAACTGGATAATGGCCGTTGGCCTGGAAACAGTACAGCGTAATGTTTCCTGCTGGTTCAACAGCTACTAGCTCTGGAGAGAAACATATCGATAAAGAGCTTGAACTGACCTTGACACATTTACCCTTACATGAAACTTTGGGGAATGATGATTTACAGTATCGCCACTATCCCTAATAATACATCTACTTCATTGCTCACATGTGGGGGTCATTGTTGATATCTGCCCCAGGCCCTATCTGAAGCGATCTGTGTCACTGTGGGCCTGCTACTGAGCACGTGCAAGCCTATGGCTGGAGTTGTAGAGCTCCTCTGAGCACCAATGACGTGAGCCGGTTTCCTCAGGATAGACGACAGCAGGCCTCTCAGCCAGGGGAGTTGAATAACGACAAAAACATCCTCTCCCTCCATACCTGCCCCCGGCCGCGGCCTTGTCCCCTTCCATGCTCCGATGCTTGTTTGCAGGAAGGCCAGGTTTCCTGTGTGATGGAGGAAAGGGGGATGGGGGGGATGAGGGAGAGGGGAAGAGGGATGGGTGGTAGGGCTAGTACACGTAGAGACTGAACAGATTGACTTTATGTTTTAGCTGTGTGTGGATGTTGGCGTTCTATGTAGTTTCCTGTGCAGGTGAAGCTTGTTGATATCCATGAAGACAATACACAGTAGTAGTGGAGGTAGAGGAGGAAAGACAATGGGACTAAGGAGCAGAGCAGCCTTCTTCTACATGGAGAACCATAGTGGTGAGTAGGAGGAAAATTATATATTTTTGTGATTGGGATTTTGTGTTTGTCATTGTAGTCCTGTTTTGCATTGTGCTGGTTGATAGAGCTTACTGTATCCACTTTGCCAGATATGATGTCATGTTGAGACCTGACAAGACTGAATTGTTTGGGTTTGTAAAATGTCTTGTTGATCTATCAAAAGGGGATTATAAACTGGGTAGTTCGAGCCCTGAATGCTGGTTGGCTGACAGCCGTGGTATATCAGACCGTATACCACGGGTACGACAAAACGTTTCTTTTAACTGTTCTAAGTATGTTGGTAACCAGTTCATAATAGCAATAAGGCACCTCTGGGGGTTTGTGATATATTGTCAATATACCACGTCTAAGAGCTGTGTCCTGGCACTCTGTGTTGCGTCATACCAAAGAACATCCCTTAGCTGTGGTATATTGTCTATATACCACACCCCCTCGGGCCTTATTGATTAATTATATTATGGGGTAAAAATGTCTATACAATTATTTTGTGTAAAAACTTGAGAGCTGAGTCATTTTGGCATAGCTGACAGACATGGGGACGGTCTCTCAGCTGCCAAGCCAACCAGGTGGTGGCAGCGTTCTCTTCTCACTCCCAGAGTAAGAGGAGAGAGAGAGAGCCTGCTGACCTGCTGGGTTTGGGCTTTTTGCTTGCTTTCTTTATCTGGCTTTTTATCCGTTGGTCCCACTGCATCGAGCAAGCTAAATGAAGTGCATCTTAAGTATCTGAAAGAAAACAAATCCTGTTTTGACTTGGGTTTGTGCACATTTCAGGGTGAGGTCTGCTCAGGTCTGATTCTGTATGCTGTTTATGGACAACGTTTCTACCACTGATAAGGTCTTTGGGAAGTCACAGGGAGTATATCTGGGGCTCTGCTGCTCCTCTCACACTCAGACACAGAGATCTGCAGCCTGCCCGGGCTCGATCGCTCAGCCCACTAACTGGCTGCTATGGGTATGGGCTTTGGATCTACCTGCCATTGTCATCGGGTAATTACTGTGGACTGCATGTAGAGGTTTTTAATGTTTTAAACATTTGCCCCCTCGAGAGAATAGTGATACAGAGAGAGAGAGAGAGAGAGAGAGAGAGAGAGAGAGAGAGAGAGAGAGAGAGAGAGAGAGAGAGAGAGAGAGAGAGAGAGAGAGAGAGAGAGAGAGAGAGAGAGAGAGAGAGAGAGAGAGAGAGAGAGAGAGAGAGAGAGAGAGAGAGAGAGAGAGAGAGACTGCTTGAACATCCATCCTGGGGAAAGCGATTGCTCCTCTTCTTCCCTGGGCTCAGTTACATCTCTGTCTATTTCCATCGGACCAGCTGTGGTGGGGGACATACCGATACCGTTCTCAGATTCATCTCGACCCCCCCAATCCCATCACCCCACTTCTCCTCGCAAGGCCTCTCCCTCCTCAAGCGGTTTTATTTCGCTCTCCTGACGCTTTGACATCAATCACTCAAGATTTAAGTGTGTGTGTGTGCGTGCGTGTGTGCATGCGTACATGCCTGTCTGTGTGTGCGTGCGTGCATGTGTGTGTGCGTGAGTGAGTGCGTGTTGATGGGAGCCCTGTAGTAACCCTGTCTCACTTCTCGCAGCTATAAATCCTCAGCAACCAAAGGAACACAAGACAGAGTGTTCTATCTGATTGCTGCTCACGTTCTGATCACCGCTCACGTTACTCCTTACTCCAGCCTAACTTACTGCCAGGCTGGCTGAGTACCCTGTCCCCTCCACAACAACAACCTAAGAACCTTCCCTCACACTCATTCTGCAGTCTGCATGTGAGCCAAGGGTAGGCTACCCACTGGGTTTGGGAGGATAAACACAGCAGAACATAGTTTTGCCCAGGGATGAAAATTACCAGACATTTATAGGAGTAATATTATGTGGAGGATGTTATCAGGTGGGTTGAGTAAATAAGCAAATAAAATGAACGTGCACACTGTTACGTATCCCCAATGACCTTTATTAAATGGACAATGTTTCAACCAACTCTCCGTCCCAGTTAAAGACCCCCTTTGGCTGCGACCCAGGCTTAGTTGAATCAGGTGTGGTTGATTTGGCACAAAAGCATGTACCATGTGTGGCTCCCAAGTCCCGAGGACCGGGATTGAACAGCCCTGGGTTAGAGGGGACATTTGGCCAGTTGTATCTCAAGGGGCCGGAGAGAGACTTCCCCACACACATCACCCTCTGCTGGTGTGATTTCACCAGGCCATTAAATAGGCCTCTGTTAGCTAGTCTACTGTAACTGCCTGAGATGGTCGTTAAGCCATTGTATATCAGGTTTCCCTTCTACACCCACATCAGCAGGCGCAGCGCTCTTTTTCTCTCAGTTTCTCTTCATTTCTCTTTCTCTCACTTGCTCTCTCCCCCCTCTCACTTTTTTATCCTTTCTCTCCCTCTTTCTTTCTCTCCTGACTCTCTCGCTTCCCCTCCACCCTTCTGTTCTAAGGAGTGTTAGAAAATGGTTGGTCTTTCTCTTGTGTTAATTTCTGGATAGGAAAGGGGCCGTGGGGTGGAATGTAATGTGCACTTCTCAAGCTCCAGGACCCCTTAAAGAGTTAAGAGATTTGGGTTAGACAGGTTTGTTCAAATCAACAGGGATCTTTGCTTCCACCATCCTACACTGTGCTGTAGCTTATTTCATGTACGGGTTTAAATTCAAACTTGTCTTTTAATCTCTGTGCTTTAGCCATTGGCTACCATCGGTCAGCACAAAAATGTAAAGAATGCATGTCACTCTGGTATAAAGGATTTGGAGACAGGCGCAGGATTACATCTGGGTTTTTAATACACCCAAAACAAACATGTACAGTAACACTGGGATGTACCCAAACAAAAGAGCGGGGGTAAACCTCGTAGAACGACACGGGACGAGACCCGTAATACACAAAACACGCAGCACAGGCTCAGACAACGCATAGGTACTCACACGACCAACGGACATGGAAAATATAATGGACAGCCCAATGGGAAACAAAGGGCACATTTGTACAAATGTGCGTAATGACACAGTTCAGTGTAGCCTAGAAGGCCGGTGACGATGACCTCCGGAACTGGTAAACAGAATGAGCAGCAGTACCGGGGGGATCCGTGACAATGCAGCTAGCCAGCGACTCTATTTAAAGAGTGGGGATAGAAGCAGCAAACCATAGGGTAAAAAATTGTTGACATGAATTAAACTGCAATTATTTTAATCATAAGTAAGTTAGCCTGCAACAAGTGTCATGTTAGCTATTTATTAAATGTGAAAATCTATTTTGGCATATGTAGCCTATACCCTTCACCGTCCGCCTCTCTCTGTCCCTCTATCTTCTGTTTCCTGTCTGTTTAATTCGTAACCAGGGATAACCCTGACTCATTACATTTTGGACTGAAATATAGTTGCACCATGCAACTGGAGTAGTACCCCCCCCCCCCCCCCCCCCGAGCTGTAATAGGGCCATTCTGATGCCAGTTGGCTTAGAGCATGAGTGACAGTCTCTCTCTGTCCGGTGGTGGGTGAGTGAAGGGTGGGGTTCCCCAGCACCCTTTGGAGGAGGTTGGGATGGGGCGAGGGTGTGAGGGATAGGAGAAGCACAGAGCAGAGCTGAGGGTTTAAATTAGAACATCGCTGGCCAGTCCTCGGAAACCACGAAAACAATTTCATTTGATATAGCTCTCCAGTTAGGGAATGTGTTTGCCAATTTGTCAATCATTAGATTCTCAGGCTACTGTATGTACGCTGTGTCCTCTCCCTCCAGACCAGCTGTCCCAGTGGGACTGTTTTAGTATCTGATAGTGGTTGTGGTTGAGTGTGGCTGGCTGAATGATCACTTTGCACCATCCAAGAGTTCTACAGCTGTCCGTCTTGGATTATGATTGCGTGTGTGTGTGTGTGCAGGTCAGAGGTGACAGTCTAGCTTTTCAACACTTTCCCAACAGTCCTTTGCCTCTCAGCGTCGCCAGCAAATTTCTCAGTGATTGTGTGTTCTGCGGCTCAGTGCTAGCTTCATGTTATTGCTGAAATATCAGTTTGCTCTAAGCTGGTCTCCTGCTTCTGTTACAGTACTGTATGAGTTGCATTCACGTGTTCGTATGTGTACCTTTATATGGGACCGTCACAGGCTTCAATGGGTTTCTTGTTATCACATTAGGATAGTTTCAGTTTACTTTCTACAGTCACTATGCTCACTTTTATAGACTCAAACAATGTTTTGAGTATCACCGTAGTAATATATACTGTAACCATTTTAATGATTCATTTTTTTTTAAAGTATTAGTGAAATTCCTAAAATGAGGTTGTACAGATTGATGATGTAATGACAGGCCTAGGTGTGCCAGTGCTTGTCTTGACTAACCCCTCACCCCCTTACACTCCCCACCCACCCCTCTACCCACCTCCCAGCCCCCTACACACCTCACGACCTCCAACACTCTACGAACCCGAACCCTCCAATCCCCCTCTTTCTCCCCAGAGACCAAACTAACAGTTCACAGTCCAGCCTAGTGTTGTGTTAACAGTCAATTAACTACCTAATAAATCCCTAATAAACCCCTTCACAAACATTCTGCAGAGTAGGACAAATCAAGTCTGACATTTTAAAGTGGAAATTACAAACATTAGAAGCCTTTTTAAACCTTGTATACAAGATTGCATTTTACTACTGTGCAGGAGAATTAAGATCCCACACCTATATATACCAAAAGTCCAGGGCAAATGAACCTTACAGTATAGATATAGACAGTATAGGTATAGACAGCTATATCTATAATTTGTGTTCCTGTTCAAGCTGGGTCATTTGAGCTCCTAATCTCTTCTCCTCACCATGGTAACAACCCAGAACCCAGGCAGAGAGAGGCAGGTGGGAGAGCTGCCAGACTGACATGGCACTTTTATTTTTAAATCGCCGTGACACAGCAGCAGAGCCACATCGTCTATTAGATATGCATGACCCTATAAGGTCTACTTCCATCCACTACACACACTGGCTGAGTGAAACGAGCTCTTCTGGAGGGAGGGGTTCTCTTCTCTGCCTCCTAGTGGTAGGATACTGTCATGACATGGGTTTATCTGCCTTCTAATGGTAGGATACTGTCATGACATCGGTTTATCTGCCTTCTAGTGGAAGGATACTGTCATGACATGGGTTTATCTGCCTTCTAGTGGATGGATCCTGTCATGACATGGGTTTATCTGCCTTCTAGTGGAAGGATACTGTCACAACATGGGTTTATCTGCCTTCTAGTGGTAGAATTCTGTCACAACATGAGTTTTGGAGTTCACTGACTTACATTTACATTTTAGTCATCTTATCCAGAGCGACTCACAGGAGCTGTTAGGGTTAAGTGCCTTGCTCAAGGGCACGTCAACAGGCGAATATATTGATAAAAGTCACCTTGTCCAAGAGAGATTTGCGTGGTTATAAAAACGTCACACCAGGGTAAGTCTACACAAAACACAGCCCTTATTTTAAGTGTTTATAAAATCCCCTATGGGAAAAATGAATGGTGGAAAAACGATTGGAACCATTTCCCTGTTTGAACGCTAGGTTTTATGGGTATTATGACGCATACTGTGGTACTCTATTGTGTGTAGGTTAGTGAGACAAAATCTCCATTTAATCCATTTTAAATTCATGCTGTAACACAACAAAATGTGTAATAGTGTGTGAATACTTTCTGAAGGCACTGTACTCACTGTATATGTGTTCAATTCTACTTAGTGTTTACTCCTATTTAGGGATGTGTTCAGGGTATCTACATTTAGACTTTATGTTGAGGGGTGGAGGTACCATTACAGGTTACTGTACTGTATACTGCAGTATAGAGTTCCTTACCCCAGTAAACCGTGTTCTGCCCGTACAGGGAAATGAACATGGATGAATAAATTAGGCTAAGTTGGCTCCACTCAATACTTGTTTAAGCACGCATGCAAGCGCACACAACGCACACACAGACTTGAGGCACATACACACTTGATGCGCGCATACTTGCCCAAAATGGTAATGCATTATTGGCATCAGTCTTGCTTGTTCAGCCATGTCCAGGTCTCAACTGTGGAAGAGCAGGAGTACTGGTGTCAACAGAGACTCATAAATACATTATCAGCTCTCTGAAATGTATCTTAGATTTATGTCATCATATTATAGGAACTCTTGTCAGCAAACGCTCTAAAGACCCAATAATCTGCTACTAAGATACTAAGATACTAAGATACTACTGGCATGACACAATAAGCTGACATGTTTACCACTTTGACTGTTGTTGTTTCAGTGTCTAGTTTCACCCTAACCCCCAAAACGCCAGAATGAGAAGTGAGACGCTATCCTCCGGGCGTGTCCAAATAAAGGCTGTAGACAGGGCTGCTAGGGCCCTGGGTGGTGGAGAGATCATTTCACAGGTTTACCCAGAGTGCAATGTTGCATGGTCTGGACGGTTAGAGAGCAGAGCGTCATGTGTCGCCCGCCTTGCTTGGGCGTCACTGCCACTGCTCAGAATAAGCCCAGTGCGCTCCAATTACCCTCCTCTCACGGATTGTTTGGTGTCACTTGTCGTCTGTTGGCTGGATATGATGATTCTGTGCCTCTGGTGTAAAATGATAGTTACGCAGCCCCCCCCGGCCTGCGAATGCGGGTGTGATACAACTAAATTGGTGTGGCAAACTCACAGCCAACCCAATCAGAAAAGAAAGGCGACCCCCCCTCCCTCCCCTTTTTCGGGTAGTGCTAGGCACGGGTAGATCTACTATTGGTACTCTCTGTCCCTGACTCCGCCCACTAGGGTCTGCACATGGACAAGTGTCCCAGGCCGTTGCATTGCATTGTGGGACTGGTGCATTGCATTTCTTTGGACTGTCATCAAGTGGCCGTTAATGTTGAAGACCTGGGAAGAGGAGAGGTAGATATAGACTTGTTATTACCCTGGCTAGGGATATTAATAGCAGGTGGGGCAGTGGAGAAGGGATATTCTATGCTTTGCCCCAGTTAGAAAAACAACAATAAATTAGGGAATGGAACAGCTATCCACCCACCCTATCCCTACAGTTGAAATCTGAGCAAAGATGGATGCCGCTTTCAATGTGGCCCATCAGAGTCAAAGATACTGTAATTAATTAATGAAGCGGATGACGTTGTAGATCTATGTCAAGAGGTAGCAGAACTATCTGATGCTGAGTAAATAGATTGACTACAGCACAAATAGTTTAGACCACATTTGAACTTGTTTTTCAACCCTGGCCTAAATCATATGCACAATGCTGCTAAGTTCAGTGGACCTAACAGAAGGACCAGGGTTTGCAGGCTAGGTGACATGATGCCTGGACTATACAGAAAGTGGGAGGGAGGAAGGGAGCAAGGGAGCAAGGGAGGACGGGATAAAATAAAAGAGGGGGGTGCCCCTTAAACACACAGGGGCCAGGGTGAAATGCAAGCACCTTCCTCCATTTGAGTTAACCACCATCTGTCTATCTCTCTCCATCTTTCCTCCACTCCTCTCTTCACTCCATCCTTTCCTTCTTTTTCAGACTCGGGACAGGGAGGACCTGAAAGACGAGTGTGCGTGTGTCTCCCTGGGAACAATATCCTGATGCTGCATGAGTGTGTCAAGTGGAACTCCAGCATCAGTGATTTTGTTGCCAGGGGGAGGACAGTAGCAACCGGACCTTACAACTTCAGAAACAGTGTGGGAAATATACTGTGAAAATTGATGAATAATATTTTCAGTCAATTAATCCCGTATTCCTTCTTTCAGGAGATTGTAGTAATTGAATGGAATCTGTACATAGACGTGTGGTTGGACATTTATTATGTCACATCAAATAAACTTGAAACTTGTAAGATGTGTCAATGAGATATTTAAACAGTTATCACTAGCTGACCTCCGCCCAGTACCTTTGAATGAACATTAGACAATGTCACTAGCCGGCTACCGCCCGGTATTGTACCCTGCACCTTAGAGACCGCTGCCCTATGTACATAGTCATTGAACACTTGTCATTTTAATCATGTTTACATACTGTTTTACCCACTTTATATGTATACACTGTATTGTAGTCATGGATCATTCTATATAACTACTGCTGAACACACCTTTTATATTCATATATTGTCCATACTGTTTAGACAAACCATTCACATGTGTTATTTCATAGTTCTGATGTCTTCACTATTATTCTGCAATGTAGAAAATAGTCAAAATTAAGAAAAACCCTTGAATGAGTAGGTGTTCTAAAACCTTTGACCGGTAGTGTATGTATTTATATTCAGGTCTCTGGTCAGGAAGCTAATTTCATGCAATTCTATCCATTATGCCATGGGGTTTTAAACTGTGTACTTAAATACTGTATTCTCAACATAGCTCATTGTAATATATCTACTGATATACATATCATTCTTAGTATATATTGTGTAAATGCATCTGGTGTAAATATGTACAGATTACACTTGGAATGCTGTTAATTAGATTCGATCTGACATTTCTTGATTTCGTGTAGGATTTATTTATTTATTATTATTTGGTGTTTGACATTTTACTGCAGTGTTAGTAGCTAGTAACATAAGCACTTCGCTCTGCTCAACTGTGTATGCGACCAATAACCTTTGATTTGTGTGTGACATGTCTTTGACATCGACTGTCTGCTATTATCAACGTAACCACTAGAGGGCATTCATGCCCGCATAGGCTTGTGGTAATATGC